>NC_143026.1:21457500-21560000 GCF_057628025.1 Oncorhynchus mykiss
CCATGGGGGCCAATGTTCTGAAGCATGGTTCCTGTTCCCATGGGGGCCAGCGTTCTGAAGCATGGTTCCTGTTTCCATGGGGGCCAACGTTCTGAAGCATGGTTCCTGTTTCCATGGGGGCCAACGTTCTGAAGCATGGTTCCTGTTTCCATGGGGGCCAACGTTCTGAAGCATGGTTCCTGTTCCCATGGGGGCCAGCGTTCTGAAGCTGGTAAACTGATTAGAGCTGAGGAACTAAAACCCTGGTCCAACCACCAGCGGCCCTGTGTGTGTGTGTGTGTGTGTGTGTGTGTGTGTGTGTGTGTGTGTGTGTGTGTGTGTGTGTGTGTGTGTGTGTGTGTGTGTGTGTGTGTGTGTGTCAGGGCATGGAGAGTACCTCAGGGTGCTGTGGGGTGTGTTGGCCTCTTAAGCCTCTGGCCCTTCACTGCTCCAGGATTTAGAGCAGACCAGACCCGCGCCACAAGAACACAGCACAACAGTTCCATTACAGGACGGAACATACCGGTATTGGGGTCTTGCCTGGTATTGGAGTGCTACCTCGTATAGTATAGTTAACAGGAAGAGAGGAGGGGAGGACGGGAGGAAGTATAGAAAACAGGAAGAGAGGATGGGAGGAAGTATAGAAAACAGGAGGTGAGGAGGGGAGGAAGTATAGAAAACAGGAAGAGAGGACGGGAGGAGGGGAGGAGGTATAGAAAACAGGAAGAGAGGACAGGAGGAAGTACAGAAAACAGGAAGAGTGGATGGGGGAAGGAGAGGAGGTATAGAAAGCATGTGGCGTTAGAGATGTCATATGAGGCTGGTGTTTCTCAACCTCTGGTCTTTGGACCAGCAGCTGTCTCTGGGATGTAGTTGATGGATTGTTCAATTAGTTCTTGTGTGATAGTTTGGATCTAATGTGGAGACTGTAGCAAAGTGTCTGTTTGCCTCAGTCTCTGAAGGACTAGTCTTTCTCGCTCTGTCACATCTCTTTCTTTGATTCACTCTGCTTCTTTCTCTGATTCACTCTGCTTCTTTGTCTGATTCACTCTGCCTCTTTCTCTGATTCACTCTGCTTCTTTGTCTGATTCACTCTGCCTCTTTCTATGATTCAAACTGATTCTTTCTCTGATTCACTCTGCTTCTTGCTTCTTTCTCTGATTCACTCTGCTTCTTTGTCTGATTCACTCTGCTTCTTTGTCTGATTCACTCTGCTTATTTCTCTGATTCACTCTGCTTCTTTGTCTGATTCACTCTGCCTCTTTCTCTGATTCACTCTGCTTCTTTGTCTGATTCACTCTGCCTCTTTCTATGATTCAAACTGATTCTTTCTCTGATTCACTCTGCTTCTTGCTTCTTTCTCTGATTCACTCTGCTTCTTTGTCTGATTCACTCTGCTTCTTTCTCTGATTCACTCTGCTTCTTTGTCTGATTCACTCTGCCTCTTTCTCTGATTCACTCTGCTTCTTTGTCTGATTCACTCTGCTTCTTTCTATGATTCAAACTGATTCTTTCTCTGATTCACTCTGCTTCTTGCTTCTTTCTCTGATTCACTCTGCCTCTTTCTCTGAATTACTCTGCTTCTTTGTCTGATTCACTGCTTATCTTCTCTCAATCTCCCTCTGTGAACTATTAGATTGCATTTGTTATTAAAAAATTGCGCCTCAAGGTCTGTCTGTCTGTCTTCAGTAACCTCTTAGAAATAGGGTCTCTGTCCTCAGTTACTGAGGACAGACAGACAGACCCTGTCTCTAAGATGTTACTGAGGACAGACAGACAGACAGACAGACAGACAGACAGACAGACAGACAGACAGACAGACAGACAGACAGACAGACAGACAGACAGACAGACAGACAGACAGAAAAATAGATCCTTTCTCTTAGAGGTTACCCTCTTAGAGACAGGGTCTGTCTGTCCTCGATAACCTCTTAAAGACAGGATCTATTTGTCTGTCTGCCTTCAGTAACCTCTAAGAGACAGGGCCTGTCTGTCTGTCCTCAGGAAACCCTCTTAGAGACAGGGTCTGTCCAAGTGCTGTTAACATGCACTGACTCTTGGGCAGCGCTGTGATGCTTATCTTAGCAACTCAATACCAATAGTTTCATACTGTAGGCGACCAAGAGATGAACAGAATTATATCAAATACGTGCATCGTTTTTGTGTGGGTTTTGTTCAATCCGGAACCAAAGTGATGAAAGTCATCAAGCTCGTGACTTATCTTTCTGGCTTGCATCAGGAACATTGCATACATTACATACCAACCCTTCCCTCCCTCCTGTCTGTCTGTGAGCTCCTGTACCTCAGACCACTAGCATTAAAAACCACTGCTGCCAAGGAGCAGAACAACACACACACAAACACACATGTACACACACACTTCACACATTCACACACACACACTTCTTATCCTCAAACCGTAGCACAGATATGGGTTCTGAAAGTGAAATACCATGCAAACACACCAGCACACCACACTAATTTACAGAGTATATTGTGTGAAGTGTGTATAGTGTGTATGCAGATGTTTGTGCTATGTATCAGTCACATGTCATTTGGCATTTCAGGGAATCAGAGTATGGACCGGGTGGGGGGAAAAAAAGGGGGGAGGTTATTCATTGACTGTATAAAGGGGGTGAGGGGTGAGTGGGGATTAGATGGATCTGGGGGGTGCAGGGGGGTATTTATTTACCAGCTTTCACTGGGACTCTGTGACTGACAGGGGTAAGAGCGTTAGAGATTAGTGGTGTTGTTTTGGGTTAGGGGTGGAAGGGAACTCACACAGGATCAAAGTAAGCTAGGACCATCAGGAGAGGAGCGACACACGCAGACACACATACAGCACACACACCCATGCAGATGAGTGTGTGATGGCAGTTATCAGAGCCCTGGGCTAGGAGCATGTTAATGGGTTTTGTTCCACCGACAGGAAATTCGGAGACAATCTTGGGAACACTACAGTTTTCCAGTTCTATTCAGTTACTGTTGCAGGCTATACATTTTACAAAGAGTTCCAAACACATATTCTATAAAATGTCTGATTTGTCTGAGTAAATGGTTTAGTACACACTGTCATGACAATCCAAAGCTGCAGCAACTGTTTGTCCCCCGTACATCAAAGTAGAATATCCTATAAAGAACTCACACACACTGTAAGTAAAAGTGTTCGATACATAGAGTAGATACAATATATTTTCTAATTCTATTTCTTTGGTTTGATAGTTATTCTCTTGTGTTTGAACTCCATTTCCCAGTGTCCCCGGCGGCGGAGAGGCTGCGTTACATCCTGGGTGAAGATGATGACTTGCCGACGCCCACTCTGTTCACAGAGATGGACACACTGCAACACGATGGAGACGATATGGAGTGGAAAGAGTCTGCTAGGTACACACAAACACACACTTCAACCCTTGTGTGTTTCCACCCTGGATTGTTTGCCCTCATTAGTTTGAGATTGTTGGGGGGCTTTGGGTGGGATTTGGGAGAGGTGTTAGTAGGGGACCTGTAGATAGTTTCACTAGAAGAGTGTTAGCAGCAGAGCCCTACAATGGGCTACATCTGACTCCCCTCTATGACTCTGGGGTTAGAGGTCAATCCCAGCATCCCTCAAGGTCACAGGCTGGGAGGCAATAAACCAGATGACCAATCAATCAATATGTCAAACATTCAATAATGCACATGCATACACAGCAGAGCAGAGCACAGCAGAGCAGAGCAGAGCACAGCAGAGCAGAGCACAGCAGAGCTGTGTAAGCGGTGAAACAAAATCGACACCCTCTGGCTTTTGAAGAAACAGGAAATTGTCATATTTGAGTCCAGCAGACAGTATTTCGTATGCCTCTATAGCATTTTCCTGTCTGCTCTCTCTGCCTTACTCTCTTTTCCGTGTGTGTGTTGCTCTCTATCTCTCTGTCTCTCTTCCTCTCGCTCCTTCTCTCTAGGTGGGTGAAGTTTGAGGAGAAGGTGGAGGAGGGAGGAGAGAGGTGGAGTAAGCCCCATGTGTCCACCTTGACCCTCCACAGTCTGTTTGAGTTGAGGACCTGTATACAGACTGGCAGTGTACTGCTGGATCTGGAGGGATACTCACTGCCAGAGATAGTGGGTGAGTGTGTGTTTGTGTGACCCTCTGCCATGTCCCCAACAACCTGATGTTCCAGTTTTCAGGGGAAATGGAAAGAGAACCTGTGACGAGACTTCCACTTTTGGACGTTAACAAGATAACACTCTATCCTCCTCCAAATTGACTGGATTGGTTGAACAGTGGAGAAGAGAACCTCCCCCGACAGTTTTTCTTCTTATTGTCAAGACCAGTATGTAGGGGATTTAGTTTCAGGCACTTATTTTACACCTGCTAGGTCAGGTTAGTGTGACCCAGGCTATGTTCCCTTCTAAAATCAACCCATTGTTCCTGTGCACCTGTGGAGATCTGAGAAAATTTGATAGGTCTAAACAATATAGTAAAGCTCCATCTTGCCCTCTGATAGGCCAGGTGGATGTGGATCAGAGGCGTTTGGTGGGAGGAGCTATAGGGCTTATTGTAATGTCTGGAATGGAATTAATGGAACGGAGTCAGACATGTGGGTCCATATGTTTGATGTGTTCGATACTGTTCCATTGATTCCATTCTATCCATTACAATGAGCACATCCTCCTATAGCCACTCCCACCAGCCTTCTCTGAAGTGGATAGGGGGTAAGGGGTTGATCTGGTATTGAGACCACTGATCTCCCTGTGACCAGTTACACCTGTCACCCGTCTGTTCTATATCGCACTCTGTTTCTCTATGTTTGACCCTTGAACTCTCACCCCTGACCCCAGATGACATTGTGGATCGCCAGGTAGCTGATGGTCTGATTGGTCCAGAGCTGAGGGAAAAGGTCAGCTTCGTGTTGCTACGGAAACATCGCCACCAGCATAAGAAACCCATGCATCGCTCACTAGCCGACATGGGCAAATCAAACAATTGCCCCGCCAGTGAGTGTGTGTGTGCATCTGTAGGTCTACGTGCATGTGTGTGTGTATGTGTTGAGTGATCTTGTTGATTTCATCTCTATCATGCTGATTTTACTGAAACAATAATCATTTCTCTCCTCTTTTAACAAACACCTTCACCATCTCTCTTGTTCACTCCATCCCTTTCTCTTTTCTTTCTCTCTCCTATCTCTCCTTCTCTCTCTCTCTCCCTCCCTCGCTCCTTCCTTACTCCGTCTCTCTCTCTCTAGGCCGTAGTCCCCAGTCTGTTCATAGTGCCAGCCGTACTAACTTCAGTCGTAGTCCTAGTTCAGCCTCTGGCCTCCACCGTTCTACAGAAGACCTACGTGCCAAGTCAGGCAGCCTTGCCCGCCTGCGTGAGTGTACACACACGCACACACACACACACACACACACACACACACACACACACACACACACACACACACACTCAAGAGCACAGACACATAGACACACACACACTCAACGCACGGATCCATTAACACTCACGTATACATATAAACTAATACTCTTTCACCCTTTTTCTTATCTATGATCCTCATAGCGATAGGTGTTTTAATTGACATATCTAACCTCATCAACCAGTAGAGATGCAGTATGTTGGATTGCTGTGTGTGATTGCGTGCAAGCTTTGGTCACACAGTACTTTCAAGAGCTCCCAGTACACAGTGTGTCAATTTGGGGATTGTAGGGTGAACAAGATTAGTTTGTGTGTGTGTCCTAACCAAGGTGTTTTCCTGTTCTTTCCCTGCAACTTAATTTTGTCCCTACATCAATAATCAGCTTTGGGGGTAATGATCATTAGGTCTAATCGGCCACACAAAGACACACATTCACACAATAGCTAAAGCTATATTTAACCACAAAGATGGGTTGGAGATGTCTAGTATCCCACATATAAAAATACTACAGTTTAGAATTCTATAGTATTCTGTTGTAAACTGTAGTATAATGTAGAATACTATACTTCCCACTGAAGTATCCTTCATGTAGTACTTACTATAGAATTGTGTAGTATACTGTAGAATACTATGCTACACACTGTAGTATCCCTTAATCATGTAGTGCTTACTATATCATTTTGTAGTATACTGTAGAATACTATACGACTCCATACGGAAAAATTATATATATATATATATTTTAACATGTACATATACATATACGTGTACATGTGTTTTTCCTATTTTGTTGCATTACAACCTGCAATTTAAACTGATTTTTATTTGGATTTCATGTAATAAACATACATAAAATAGTCAAAATTGGTGAAGTGAAATTTTAAAAAATTACTTGTTTAAAAAAACATAAAAAGTAAAACTGAAAAGTGATGGTTACTTGTTTAAAAAAACATAAAAAGTAAAAAATGAAAAAGTGGTGTGTGCATATGTATTCACCCTTTGCTATGAAGCCCCTAAATAAGATCTGGTGCAACCAATTACCTTCAGAAGTTGCATAATTAATTAAATGAAGTCCCCCTGTGTGCAATCTAAGTGTCACATGATCTGTCACATGCTCTCAGTATATATACACCTGTTCTGAAAGGCCCCAGTGTCTGCAACACACCTAAGCAAGGGGAACCTCCAAGCAAGCGGCACCATAAAGACCAAGGAGCTATCCAAACAGGTCAGGGACAAAGCTGTGGACAAGTACAGATCAGGGTTAGGTTATAAAAAAATATCTGAAACTTTTAACATCCCGCGGAGCACCATTAAATCCATTATTAAAAAATGGAAAGAATATGGCACCACAACAAACCTGCCAAGAGAGGGCCACCCACCAAAACTCATGGACCAGGCAAGGAAGGCACTAATCAGAGAGGCAACAAAGAGACCAAGATAACCCTGAAGGAGCTGCAAAGCTCCACAGCGGAGATTGGAGTATCTGTCCATAGGACCACTTTAAGCTGTACACTCCACAGAGCTGGGCTTTACGGAAGAGTGGCCAGAAGAAAAGCCATTGCTTTAAAGAAAAAAATAAGCAAACACATTTGGTGTTGATCAAAAGGCATGTGGGAGACTCCCCAAACATGTGGAAGAAGGTACTCTGGTCAGATGAGCCAAAAATTGAGCTTTTTGGCCATCAAGGAAAACGATATGTCTGGTGCAAACCCAACACCTCTCATCACCCTGAGAACACCATCCCCACAGTGAAGCATGGTGGTGGCAGCATCATGCTGTGGGGATGTTTTTCATTGGCAGGGACTGGGAAACTGGTCAGAATTGAAGGAATGATGGATGGCGCTAAATACAGGGAAATTCTTGAGGGAAACCTGTTTCAGTCTTCCAGAGATTTGAGACTGGGATGGAGGTTCACCTTCCAGCAGGACAATGACCCTAAGCATACTGCTAAAGCAACACTTGAGTGGTTTAAGGGGAAACATTTAAATTACTTGGAATGGCCTAGTTAAAGCCCAGACCTCAATCCAATTGAGAATCTGTGGTATGACTTATAGATTGCTGTACACCAGCAGGAACCCATCCAACTTGAAGGAGCTGGAGCAGTTTTGCCTTTCTTCATAGTTTTTTATGGTAGGTCAGTCTGCCTACATTATGAGGAAATAGCCACAGTAGCGAACATTGCTCACAAGTTGACAGTTACCCTGTGGATAATGCAGAGACATTCCACAGAAGATGAAGAATTTGGGGTTAATGTTCATGAACATCAAATTGATACTTCAATGCAGATTCCTTCCCCTCCAGTGTCCACTGCAGACTCACATGTTGACAGTTACGCTGTGGATAATGCAGAGACAGAGAGTCAGTAAAACAATTCCACACAAAATTAATAATACATCTGGGGTTAATGTTCATGAACACATTTTAATTTCATTAGCAAATAGGTAGCTAAATGATACAAAAGACGACTTACATTGGTGCCTTCAGGTGTTTGGAAATTGCTCCCAAGGATGAACCAGACTTGTGGAGGTCTACAATTTTTTTTCTGAGGTCTTGGCTGATTTCTTTGGCTTTTCCCATGATGTCAAGCAAAGAGACACTGAGATTGAAGGTAGGCCTTGATATACATCCACAGGTACACCTCCAATTGACTCAAATGATGTCAATTCGCCTCTCAGAAGCTTCTAAAGCCATGACATCATTTTCTGGAATTTTCCAAGCTGTTTAAAGGCATAGTCAACTTAGTGTATGTACACTTCTGACCCACTGGAATTGTGATACAGTGAATTATAAGTGAAATAATCTGTCTGTAAACAATTGTTGGAAAAATTACTTGTGTCATGCACAAAGTAGATGTCCTAACCGACTTGCCAAAACTATAGTTTGTCAACAAGAAATTTGTGGAGTTGTTGAAAAACAAGTTTTAATGACTCCAACCTAAGTGCATGTAAACTTCCGACTTCAACTGTACATAACATTAACTCTGCTGATTTCTACTCAACTTTCATTTTCAAAACAATTACCTTGGTCAGTCACATTGCACGTTGGTGGCAAGCTAAAGAAGGAGCTACCTATCTAGCTAGCTAGGTAGCTAGCTGTGTTAGCAAGATCGATGAAAACTCTGGGCTGAGGGTTGGGCTCGGGAACATTTCAAATTGTGATTGACAGCTCTGGAAACATATATTTTCATTACAGATACGTTCAAGTGTCTTTTCGGAATAAATGGCATATGTTTCATAAGAGGCAGATAGCAGCTATTAAAGCAAAGTCTAAGGTAGCAGAGACCAATAGAGACTCAACATTAACGTCAGGGTAGAGAAGGTTGTGAGGTGTGAGTGTCTATTTGATTTATTCGATTATTTTTTTTTATCATTTAAATATATTTAAATATATTCATATTTTATTGAAATATATACATATGTGTTATTTCTCCATATGGGACACACTGTAGTATCCGTCGATCGTGTAGTGCTGACTCTATCATTATGTACAGTAAGTAGTACACTGTAGTAAACTGTAGAATACTATACTACACACCGTATTGATTTGCTAATAGGTCATTTGCATACACCCTGTCCATTCCCCTCCCCCACGTCCCAATTTGTGCTGTCCACAAGATCATATGCCAATTATAGACCATATATTGTGTTCTCTACAGGTTATAAAAAAGAGGTTCAGACCCCAGTCCTACCTACTTACAGGTTATGGAAAATGTGCTTTTTTAATATTTGTCTGGTAGGTTTCCTCGAGAAGAAAGCCCCCACTTCTATGTCAAAGATAATAAAACAAAAAACTATATCGTAAATACTAATTTCCACAAAATCACAACAGTAAATAAATACTACAGCAGGGGTGTCAAATATACGGTCAGTGTACGGTCAGCGCAGGGGGGTCCAATCCTAGTCTAGCTAACACCTAACTCTCAAAGTCCTCCTGACTTCAGAGTATGGAATGGCTCGTTGATGTTGTCGTCACAATGCGTCAATAATGAAGGGGGCTGTGCTTTTACTGGCTTTCCTCTGTGTCTTTCTCACTCAGTCCCCTGAGCACCACCCCCTTCCATTACAACGGTTGGATTTTCAAATCCAAACAAGAGAGGCCTCAACCCTGAGGGGACAAAAAACATATTCTGCGCGAATAATTGTATATGTTCTCCTTTTGTAGTCAGAGCTCTCCCTGCATCGTGAGTCACGTGGGTCGTGTCAGCCAGGCTAGTCTGTATGCAAGATACTGTCCATTTGCTGTAGTGTTTTTTGTGCAAAAACACAACAGTGAATAATTACTACAGTAAAGTCCGCAAAAACTGTAGTATATAAATATAATAATACCAAGGAATTTATATCATGTTATAAATGTTCATGTGGGTACTGCCTTTTCTACTCAATGTGAAAATGAAACACACACTAAACAAACTCTAAACTGTACACACACAGAGAAGACAGAGAAGATTGCTACTAATAGATGTGTTTATGTGTGTGTTTTTTTTGATACACGTGTTTTGATATGATGTTTCAGATCATGCGCAAAGCCGAAGTATGAACGATATTTCAGACACACCAAGCACGGACCAGGTAACAACGAACATCACTATTCTGTGTGTGCCTGTGTATCCTGGTGTGTGTGTGTGCACGTGCACTTCCATGTCTGTGTGTATGTCTGTGTGTCTGTGTGTGAATGATAATGATGGGAGCGTCATTACATTGCACAACCCTAACCTCCTGTTGTTCGTCTTGGCTTAATTGATTGGGTCCATCCACCCGTGAGAGAGAGAGAGACAGAGACAGAGAGAGAGAGAGAGAGAGACAGAGACAGAGAGAGAGAGAGAGAGAGAGAGAGAGAGAGAGAGAGAGAGAGAGAGAGAGAGAGAGAGAGAGAGAGAGAGAGAGAGAGAGAGAGAGAGAGAGAGAGAGAGAGAGAGAGAGTCTGAGAGAGTCTGAAGGCAGCATTAAAAGATTAGGTGATTTTGACCTAAGCACCAACCACTCCCACGTGCTTCTGGGGGGTAGTGAGGCATGTTCACTGCACTGAGATTTGAGATCCCCTGTTGAAAGAAAAAAACAGCACAGGCCAGCATAAACTGGTGACTAACCTTTATTATGTTTTCGCTGGTGACCAGCCTTTGCTGTGTTTTTGCTTGTGACTAGCCTGTGTTATGCTGGTCACCCGCGAAACCAGAATCAAGCCACATTATGCTGAAGTGCAAAATGATGTCTAATTCCTATTGGAATCCATCCTGACTGGGAACATCCTAAAATGTTCACTTTTATCCACCCACAATCTGCATTCAGAATGACTGCCAGGGTTAGAAAGGTGAATACATGAGACTACCAAAACCATCTAAACTGGAACAACCATTTCAGTAAAAGATGCAATAAATCCAACTAACAGATTGTATTAGTTTAGAAAAATGTATGCTTTTTATCTTTGTGTAGCATAAACGTTGTTCGGAAAGCATTTAGACCCTTTCACTTTTTCTACATTGTGTTACGTTACAGCCTTATTTTAATAAAAAAAATACAAACTGAAATACTACATTTACATAAGTATTCAGACCCTTTACTCAGTAGTTTGTTGAAGCACCTTTGGCAGCGATTACAGCCTAGAAACTTCTTGGGTATGAAGATACTCCCTGTTCAGCCATGACTGCGTTGCCATGCAAGCCTGCAACTCAATCATCAAGTTTGCAGTGAATACAATAGTAATAGGCTTGATTAACAACAACGACGAGACAGCCTACAGGGAGGAGGTGAGGGCACTTGGAGTGTGGTGTCAGGAAAACAACCTCTCACTCAACGTCAACAAAACAAAGGAGATGATCGTGGACTTCAGGAAACAGCAAAGGGAGCACCCCCCTATCCACATCGACGGGACAGCATTGGAGAAGGTGGAAGCTGAAATGGTCCACCCACACAGACAGTGTGGTGAAGGCGGTGCAACAGCGCTTCTTCAACCTCAGGAGTCTGACGAAATTTGGCTTGTCACCTTAAACCCTCACAAACTTTTACAGATGCACATCCTGTTGGGCTGTATCATCGCCTGGTACGGCAACTGTACCACCCACAACTACAAGGCTCTCCAGAGGGTGGTGCGGTCTGCACAACGCATCACCGGGGGCAAACTACCTGCCATCCAGGACACCTACAACACCTGATGTCACAGGAAGGCCAAAAAGATCATCAAGGACAACAACCAGCCAAGCCACTGCTTGTTCACCCCGATACCATCCAGAAGGCGAGGTCAGTACAGGAGACTGAAAAAGAGCTTGTCTCTCAAGGCCATAAGAATGTTAAACAGCCATCACTAACACAGAGAGGCAGCTGCCTACATACAGACTTGAAATCACTTTAATAAAGTGATGTCACAGCCGGCCGCAACCGGGAGACATATGAGGCGGCGTACAATTGTCCCAGCGTCGTCCAGGTTAGGGAAGGGTTTGGCCGGCCGGGAAGTCCTTGTCCCATCACACTAGTGACTCCTGTGGCGGGCCGGGCGCATACTAATAGGTAGTTGTGGAATTGTTATACATGTTAGATATTGCTGCACTGTTGGAACTAGAAGCACAAGCATTTCGCTACACTTGCAATAACATCTGCTAACCATGTGTATGTGACCAACAAAATTTGATTTGATGACTCTACAAGCTTGGCACACCTGTTTTTGGGAGTTTCACCCTTTCTTCTCTGCAGATCTTCTCAAGCTCTGCCAGGTTGGATGGGGAGCGTCGCTGCACAGCTATTTTCAGGCCTCTGCAGAGATCGGATTCAAGTCCGGACTCTGGCTGGGCCACTTAAGGACATTAAGAGACTTGTCCCGAAGCCACTCCTGCATTGTCTTGTCCTGTAGGAAGGTGAACCTATGCCCCAGTATGAGGTCCTGAGTACTCTGTAGCAGATTTTCATCAAGGATTTCTCTGTACTTTGCTCCATTCATCTTTCCCTCGATCCTGACTAGTCTCCCAGTCCCTGCTGCTGAAAAAAATTGCCACAGCATGGTGCTGCCACCACCATGCTTCACCATAGGGATGGTATTGGCCATGTGATGAGTGATCCCTGGTTTCCTCCAGACGTGAAGCTTGGCAATTAGGCCAAAGAGCTCAATCTTGGTTTCATCAGACAAGAGAATTTGGTTTCTCATGGGTCTGGGTCTCATGGGTTTGCAAACTCCAAAGGGGCTGTCATGTGCATTTTACTGAGGAGTGGCTCCCATCTGGCCACTCTACCATAAAGGCCCGATTGGTGGGGTGCTGCAGAGATGGTTGTCCTTCTGGAAGGTTCTCCCATCTCCACAGAGGAACTCTGGAGCTCTGTCAGAGTGACCATCGGGTTCTTAGTCACCTCCCTGACCAAGGCCCTTCTCCCCCCGATTGCTCAGTTTGGCCGGGCGGCCAGCTCTAGGAAGAGTCTTGGTGGTTGCAAATTCATTCCATTTAAGAATGATGGAGGCTACTGTGTTCTTGGGGACCTTCAATGCTGCAGAAATGTTTTGGTTTCATTACCCAGATCTGTGCCTCGACACAATCCTGACACGAAGCTCAATGGACAATTTCTTCGACCTCAAGGTTGGTTTTTCCTCTGACATGCACTGTCAACTGTGGGACCTCCAAATCATGTCCTATCAATTCAAGTTCCATAAGTGGACTCAAGTCAAGTTTTAGAAACATCTCAAGGATGATCAATGGAAACAAGCTGCACCTGTGCTCAATTTCGAGTCTCATAGCAAAGGGTCTGAATACTTATTTAAATAAGGTATCTGTTTTTTATTTTGTATACATTTGCAAAAACGACTAAAAACCTGTTTTTGCTTTGTCATTATGGGGTATTGTGTGTTGATTGATGAGGATTTTTTATTTATTTAATCAAATTTAGAATAAGGCTGTAACGTAACAAAATGTGGATAAAGTGAAGGGGTCTGAATACTTTGTGCAAATGTCTAGTAATTATGTCTAGATACATTTTTTTAAAGCCCTGGATAGCCTACAGACACTATAAACAGGGTCCCTGTGGGACCACAATAGATTTTCAGCATGTTCAGCATTTCTTTATATTGCCTCAAATAGGCTATACAGCACTTACTCAGTCAGACAGGAGTACCTGTAGGTGAGGATTGGGGAGAGTGACTGATCAATTGTTTCATCCAGGAGAGAGGTTTCATTCAAGGAGGGGTTCAACATCATTCCTGAAGTAAAATGATTCAATATGTGCAGGGGGTATCGTCAATGAATGTGTGGTAGCGTTAGCCAGCCCTAAGACAGATAACATGATCATAACAACATGTCTCCAATAAAAGACATATCAAACTGGTTATGCTATTGAAAAATGTTTATATCGCTTACGAAACTTGACATATAATGGAAAGTAGTCGATAGAAAAACAAGATCCAACTTTCATGCAAAATGCGATTACTTCCTGTAGCTTAGAACGTGACAATTTGCCCCTTGACTTCTGCCTGACTCTTCATTGCGCACGCGCGGATTACAAGAATTCATGTAATCGCTAGTTGAGTCTCTTGGTAGACGAGCATCTCTGATTCAAGTTTCTCCGGCGATAGTTATACATTTTCCGTGACAGAAACAAATGTCATAAACAGAGCAGACAGGATTCCATATTCTACATGTCAGATGCATAGTGGTCTATAATACATGTTTCCTTTCTCTAGGCTAAGCTACTAGCTACACTAGCTGAACTCAATATGTAACTAATATTATAGCAATAACTACACATTATAGCTATAACAATAACACCAATAATCAATATAAATGTCCAATGTTGCTACTTACAAGTAATGTCCAGCATCAATGCCATCCCTTGCTTAAATGCTTCTTCCTCCAAAACAAGTCTACGTGCTGAAAAGCAACTAGCCATGTTGGGTTCCGAGCATTTCGGTGGGGGATGGGCAGTGCTGGCAATGTATATGTGGCTAAAGTACCATCAGGATAGAGTGAAAGTGATGCTGTTCAATGACAAAGACCTGTCCAATTGTTTACTAGATCAACACAAAAGTGTTTGCCCACCAGTAGATCAAGTGTGCCTTGCATACAAGCCATGCACAACCCTGTTTTGTCTGGGGGACCCAACCGCCGGACCCCAACTCCCACCAAAAATACAAAATAAAACCATTTGTTTTTTATTTGGGGGGATTTTTTTTGTCCCATCTAGCAGATTGAAAAAATGACTGTTTTAGAGCTAATTTCATGCTATCCTACACATTCTGCAATTAGATTGAGATAACTTTGCAGTTTGAAAGCTAATTTCCTGTAATAAATGGCTTATGACGTGTTTGCTAACGGGCCCGGGATTGAGACCAGAAAAAACATATATTATGTTGCCTGTAAAAACAGCAACATCACACAACCCATAATATTCTTAGCAAAACATGTTATCTTACTATTTCACGGTATATTTTGTATAGTTATGTATTACAAATCTATTATGAGAGAAGAGAAAGTTGGTTGGTTTCAGGAAAAGTTATCTCAATAGAATGAGGAGCTGAGGTCACCAATGTAAAGGTCACCAACAAACAGACTTTCGGTGCATATTAATGCATCAACCTAGAGGACTCCAATAATTGAATCAAAGTAATAAAAGTTATGGCTCACAAATAATACAAACAAATCATACAAATCTAAAAAAATAAAAAAATAAAGACACGCCTTGCGGGAGCTGCAGGGATGTGTGCTATGTCAGTGACCGAGAGGTTGTGAGTTCAAATCCCAAGTGAGGTAGTCTCCCAGTTAATCAGAATATTGCTGGTCTGCAGTGGTGTGAAGTAATTCAGTAAAAATACTTTAAAGTACTACTTAAGTAGTTTTGGGGGGTATCTGTGCTTTACTTTACTATTTATATTTTTGACATTTTTGACTTTTGCTTCACTACATTATTAAAGAAAATAATGTACTTTTTACTCCATACATTTCCCTGACACCCAAAAGTACTTTAAATGCTTAGCAGGACAGGAAGATGGTCTAATTCACAAACTTATCAAGAGAGCATCCCTGGTCACCCCTACTGCTTCTGATCTGGCAGACTCCCTAAACTGTAAATTGAGTGTTGGAGTGTGCCCTCGCTATTCCTAAATAAAAAAAAACAAGGAAATCGTGCCGTCTGGTTTGTTAATATAAGGAATGTAAAATGATTTATACTTTTACTTATGATACTTACAGTAAGTATATTTTATCATTGACATTTACTTTCAATACTTAAGTATATTTAAAAGAAAATACTTTTAGACTTTTACTCAAGTAGTATTTTACTGGGTGACTTTCACTTTTACTAGTGTTATTTTCTATTAAGGTGTCTTTACTTTTACTCAAAGGTCAACTTTTACTCAACTGACAGTTGGGTACTTTTTCCACCACCGATGGTCTGCAAAACCACGGCCATTATTCTGAATGTAGATTGTGGGAATCCACTCTGGCTGGATTCCAATAGGAATTAAACATCACTTTGTATACCAGTCTCCAGTGTCCAAAACACAATGAAGGTTGGTCACCAGTGAAAACACAATGAAGGTTAATCTGCCAGCATAACCAACTAGACCATGCTAGTCTGCCAGCATAACCAGCTAGACCATGCTAGTCTGCCAGCATAACCAACTAGACCATGCTAGTCTGCCAGCATAACCAGCTAGACCATGCTAGTCTGCCAGCATACCCAGCTAGACCATGCTAGTCTGCCAGTATAACCAGCTAAACCCTGCTGGTCGGCCAGCAGAACCTGTTAGGCCATACTTGTCAGACCAGCTCGACCAGCTTGACCAGCATCCGACCAGCACTGACCAGCATGGACCAGCATAGACCAGCATGCAGTTCTTTTCAGCAGGGCTGTGTGATTTTGTGAGTGAAGTATGCAGAAGTATTGAGTGGCCAATGGAGATTGTGTGGGTGGGTGTGTGTTTGTAGCAATAATGATCTACGGTACCATTGGAGTGTGTGTACTTGCATTGTGTCCCAGGGATCACATGCGGTGAGTGATCAGCTATAGATATCGACACTGACATAATGATGACATAACTTTAGCTGCAAAGCTGTGTGAAAGGACAGTAAAGAAATGCCTTTACATTGTAAATACTGCTTTACTTTAGCACTATAACAGAGGCTACAATAGCCTTCATTAGGTTTAATGATAATGCCAAGATGCCTTATAATTATTCTGAATCCTGCTCTCTATTTGATCCCTAAATAAATATTTATTGATCCTCAGCCACCTCTTTCTCTCCATTCTCTCTCTCTCTTTCTCTACCATCCTGCCTTCTCTCCATTCTCTCTCTCTTTCTCTACCATCCTGCCTTCTCTCCATTCTCTCTCTCTTTCTCTACCATCCTGCCCTCTCTCCATTCTCTCTCTTTCTCTACCATCCTGCCTTCTCTCCATTCTCTCTCTTTCTCTATCATCCTGCCTTCTCTCCATTCTCTCTCTCTTTCTCTACCATCCTGCCTTCTCCCCATTCTCTCTCTTTCTCTATCATCCTGCTTTCTCTCCATTCTCTTTCTCTACCATCCTGCCTTCTCTCCATTCTCTCTCTCTTTCTCTACCATCCTGCCTTCTCTCCATTCTCTCTCTTTCTCTACCATCCTTCCTTCTCTCAATTCTCTCTCTCTCTGTCTCTACCATCCTGCCTTCTCTCCATTCTCTCTCTTTCTCTACCATCCTGCCTTCTCTCCATTCTCTCTCTTTCTCTACCATCCTGCCTTCTCTCCATTCTCTCTCTCTCTTTCTCTACCATCCTGCCTTCTCTCCATTATCTCTCTCTCTTTCTCTACCATCCTGCCTTCTCTCCATTCTCTCTCTTTCTCTACCATCCTGCCTTCTCTCCACTCTCTCTCTCTTTCTCTACCATCCTGCCTTCTCTCAATTCTAGCTGAAGAACAAGTTCATGAAGAAGATTCCTCGTGATGCCGAGGCGTCTAACGTTCTGATTGGAGAAGTGGACTTCCTGGACAAACCATTTGTAGCGTTCGTACGTCTGGCCCAAGCTACCACACTGGGAGGCCTGACCGAGGTCCCCGTACCTACCAGGTGTGTGTGCTCGTGCGTGCATGAGTGTGAGCATGCGTCTGTGTGTGTCCTGCTGCTCTACAGGTGTGTTAACCCCTTGTCTTCTGGCAGGTTTCTGTTTGTCTTGCTTGGTCCTCATGGCAAAGGCAAGTCCTACAACGAGATTGGTCGAGCCATTGCTACGCTCATGGTGGATGACGTAAGAATGACCAAATCCTTTTGTGTGCTTAAAAGTTAATAAAGCTGAGCCATAAAAAAGAGTGTTTAGATTCAGGGGGGTTTTCATAACCTCAAGATATGCAGTGGATACTTTACCTCACACACTCAATCAATATGTTACAGCCAGGGCTCTGCAGTTCAATTCTGACCTCTTCATTAACACACACATAAGCACACACACACACTCATCACATCATATGCTGTGTGTAACTGTGTGGTGTGCTGTCTTGTCAGTTGTTTAGTGATGTGGCGTATAAAGCCCGGGACCGTGATGACCTGATCGCTGGGATTGATGAGTTTCTGGATGAGGTCATCGTTCTGCCACCAGGGGAGTGGGACCCAAAAATACGCATCGAGCCCCCCAAGAAAGTCCCCTCTGCCGACATGAGGTACAGAGGATGAACCACCTATCAGATCTATTCATTTGTTCAGTGTAGTTAGTAAGTAAGTTAAGCAATTAGGCAGTCAGTTAAGCAGTTAAGCAGTTAGTTAGTTGGTTGGTTAGTTAGGCAATTAGGCAATCAGTTAAGGAGTTAGTTAGTTAGGCAGTTAGGCAGTCAGCTAAGGAGTTAGTTAGTTAGTTAGTTAGTTAGTTAGTTAGTTAGTTAGTTAGTTAGTTAGTTAGTTAGTGAGTTAGTTAGTTAGTTAGTTAGTGAGTTAGTTAGTTAGTGAGTTAGTGAGTTAGTGAGTTAGTGAGTTAGTTAGTTAGTTAGTTAGGCAGTAAGGCAGTCAGATAGGGAGTCAGATAGGCAGTTAGGCAGTCAGATAAGGAGTTAGTTAATTAGGCAGTTAGGCAGTCAGATAAGAAGTAAGTTAATTAGGCAGTTAGGGAGTCAGATAAGAAGTTAGTTAATTAGGCAGTTAGGCAGTCAGATAAGGAGTTAGTTAATTAGGCAGTTAGGCAGTCAGTTAGGGAGTTAGGCAATCAGATAAGGAGTTAGTTAATTAGGCAGTTGGGCAGTCAGATAAGGAGTTAGTTAATTAGGCAGTTAGGCAGTCAGATAAGAAGTTAGTTAATTAGGCAGTTAGGCAGTCAGATAAGGAGTTAGTTAATTAGGCAGTTAGGCAGTCAGTTAGGGAGTTAGGCAGTCAGATAAGGAGTTAGTTAATTAGTCGGTTAGGCAGTCAGATAAGGAGTTAGTTAATTAGGCAGTTGGGCAGTCAGATAAGGAGTTAGTTAATTAGGCAGTTAGGCAGTCAGATAAGAAGTTAGTTAATTAGGCAGTTAGGCAGTCAGATAAGGAGTTAGTTAATTAGGCAGTTAGGCAGTCAGATAAGGAGTTAGTTAATTAGGCAGTTAGGCAGTCAGTTAGGAAGTTAGTTCGTTAGTTAGTTAGTCAGAAGAGGAGAGGAAGTGAAGGAGGGGAGGGAATGAAGTGGAAGAAGGAGAAGTGATTGTGTTTGGACTGGGTCAGGGATCTCTTCCCCCTTCCCCTCCCACCACAACTAAAACTTGCTACCCTTCCACCTCCCCCCTCCAACCCCCAACAGGAAGTCTGTGCTGAACCTGAACGAGCTGGGCCAGGTAAACGGGGCAGTCGGGGGGGCAGGAGGAGGAGAGGACGAGGAGATGCCCGCCCCCCACGAGCTGGGAGAGGAACTGCAATTCACTGGCAGGTAAAGGAGAACTGGGAGAACTGGGAGAACTGAGAGAACTGGGAGCGATGGGAGAACTGGGAGAACCGGGAGAACTGGGAGCGATGGGAGAACTGGGAGCGATGGGAGAACTGAGAGAACTGGGAGGACTGGGAGAACTGGGAGCGATGGGAGAACCGGTAGAACTGGAAGAACTGAGAGACCTGGGAGAACTGGTAGCAATGGGAGAACTGGGAGCAATGGGAGAACTGGGAGACCTGGGAGTGATGGGAGCGATGGGAGCGATGGGAGACCTGGGAGAACTGGGAGAACGGAGAGAACTGGGAGCGATGGGAGAACTGGGAGAACTGGGAGAACTGAGAGACCTGGGAGAACTGGTAGCGATGGGAGAACTGGGAGCAATGGGAGAACTGGGAGACCTGGGAGTGATGGGAGCACTGGGAGCGCTGGGAGAACTGGGAGAACTGGGAGAACGGATAGAACTGGGAGAACTGGGAGCGATGGGAGAACTGGGAGAACTGGGAGAACTGGGAGAACTGAGAGAACTGGGAGCGATGGGAGAACTGGGGGAACTGGAAGAACTGAGAGAATTGGGAGAACAGGGAGCGATGGGAGAACTGGGAGAACTGGGAGAACTGAGAGAACTGGGAGCGATGGGAGAACTGGGAGAACTGGGAGAACTGAGAGAACTGGGAGAACTGAGAGAACTGGAAGAACTGAGAGAATTGGGAGAACAGGGAGCGATGGGAGAACTGGGAGAACTGGCAGCGATGGGAGAACTGGGAGAACTGGCAGCGATGGGAGAACGGAGAGAACTGGGAGCGATGGGAGAACTGGAAGTGATGGGAGAACTGGGAGAACGGAGAGAACTGGGAGAACTGGGAGAACTGGGAGCGATGGGAGAACTGGAAGCGATGGGAGAACTGGGAGCGATGGGAGAACTGGGAGCAATAGGAGAACTGGGAGCGATGGGGGAACTGGGAGTGATGGGAGAACTGGGAGAACTGGGAGCGATGGGAGAACTGGGAGAACGGAGAGAACTGGGAGAACTGGGAGAACTGGGAGTGATGGGAGAACTGGAAGCGATGGGAGAACTGGGAGCGATGGGAGAACTGGGAGTGATGGGAGAACTGGGTGAACTGGAAGCGATGGGAGAACTGGAAGCGATGGGAGAACTGGGAGCGATGGGAGAACTGGGAGTGATGGGAGAACTGGGTGAACTGGGAGCGATGGGAGAACTGGGAGAACTGGGAGAACTGGAAGAACTGAGAGAACTGGGAACGATGGGAGAACTGGGAGAACTGGCAGCGTTGGGAGAACTGGGAGCGATGGGAGAACTGGGAGCGATTTGAGAACTGGGGGCGATTTGAGAACTGGGAGCGATGGGAGAGGGGCTTTGTGGTGCATTACTCCTGATTTTGTGGATTTTGACTCAGTTCAATGTAAAAGTAGAGTCAGCGATATGACGTAGATCAGTGCTGCCTATTTGCAGACTACGTGCTGCGCGTACTGCCCCCGACAGCTAGGGGGCCCCCGACAAAAACAAAATGACATTTAGGAAGTCAGTCGGGGCAAGTTTATCAATTATATTGACAAGATGGTTGAGTGACCGCTCTAACAATGGAAATACATGTACACAAAGATGGAAAGCAGACAAGAGGAGACGAGATCAGGTGGGGCCATTCTAGCCAATGAGAGGGCAGATACACATGTGAACAGGCACAACTCCGATATAAAGTTTTTATATTTTAAGTTGCCAAAATGCCACGTGCATCCACTTATACCATTGCTTTTATAACAACAACAGCGGTGCTGCTTGTGGCAACGGCATTTTGCTGACCCTACCTTTCATACAACTTATTTATCCTTCATTATGCTATCCCTCAAGGGGACTCCAACCCTGACTCCAGCCTGCTTTCAGGCTGCTTTCAGAGTGGATGGAGTCACCTCTGTGTGCGTTCCCCAGGTTCTGTGGAGGCCTGTGGCTGGACATTAAGAGGAAGGTTCCGTGGATCCTTAGTGATTTCTCCCAGGGATTCCACATCCAGTCCATCTCTGCTGTGCTGTTCATCTACCTGGGCTGCATCACCAACGCCATCACCTTCGGAGGCCTGCTGGGAGATGCCACAGACAACTACCAGGTACACGCACGCACACACACACACACACACACACACACACACACACACACACACACACACACACACACACACACACACACACACACACACACATACACACACACACACCAAAACACACACACACACACTTGTCTTATCTCCTACTCTAACCCCCCGCCCCCCAACTCTTGCTCTCTGTGCCAGGGTGTGATGGAGAGTTTCCTAGGTACAGCGTTAGCAGGTACAGTGTTCTGTCTATTAGGAGGTCAACCTCTCATCATCCTCAGTTCCACTGGACCCATCCTCATCTTTGAGAAACTGCTCTACGAGTTCTGCAAGTGAGCCATACGTGACACACACACACACACACACACACACACACACAGTATCTGTCGGATACTTGTTTCATGCACTTTAATGATTTTATTTTATTTACCCTTTATTAACTAGGAAAGTCAGTTAAGAACAAATTCTTATTTACAATGACAGCCTACCAAAGGCAAAAGTCCTCCTCCCGGGACGGGGGCTGGGATAATATATTTTTTTTAAATACAGTATAAATATAGGACAAACCACACATCACAACAACAGAGACAACACAACACTATATAAAGAGAGACCTAAGACAACAACATAGCAAGGCAGCAACACATGACAACACAGCATGTTAGCAACACAAGATAACAACAACATGGTAGCAACACAACTTGGTAGCAGCACAAAACATGTTGCAAACATTATTGGGCACAGTCAACAGCACAAAGGGCAAGAAGGTAGAGACAACAGTACATCACACAAAGCAGCCACAACTGTCAGTAAGAGTTTCCATGATTGAGTCTTTGAATGAAGAGTGAGATAAAACTGCCCAGTTTGAGTGTTTGTTGCAGCTCGTTCCAGTCGCTAGCTGCAGCTTCCTGAAAAGAGGAGCGACCCAGGGGTGTGTGTGCTTTGGGAACCTTTAACAGAATGTAACTGGCAGAATGGGTGTTTTATGTGGAGGATGAGGGTTGCAGTAGATATCTCAGATGGGTTTTATAAATAAGCATGAACCAGTGGGTCTTGCGACAGGTATACAGAGATGGATCAGTTTACACAGGAGTATAGAGTGCAGTGATGTGTCCTATGGCCGAATGATAAAGAACATCTAGCCATTCGAGAGCACCCTCTATAAATTATGTATTTGTAATCTAGCATGGGTAGGATGGTCATCTGAATCAGGGTTAGTTTGGCAGCTGAGGTGAAAGGAAACCAGCTGAGAGGAAACCAAGTTTAGATTTAACTTTTGCCTGCAGCTTTGATATGTGCTGAGAGAAGGACAGTGTATCATCTAGCCATACTCCCAAGTACTTGTATGAGGTGACTACCTCAAGCTCTAAACCCTCAGAGGTAGTAATCACAGCTGTGGGATGAGGGGCATTCTTCTTACCAAACCACATGACCTTTGTTTTGGAGATGTTCTAAACAAGGTTAAGGGCAGAGAAAGCTTGTTGGACACTAAGAAAGCTTTGTTGTAGAGCATTTAACACAAAATCTGGGGAGGGGCCAGCTGAGTATAAGACTGTATCATCTGCATATAAATGGATGAGAGAGCTTCCTGCTGCCTGAGCTATGTTGTTGATGTAAATTGAGAAGCATGGGGCCTAGGATCGAGCCTTGGGGTACTCCCTTGGTGACATGCAGTAGCTGAGACAGCAGACTGTCTGACTTTATACACTGCACTCTTTGAGAGAGGTAGTTAAGTTAACAAACCAGCCCAAAGACCCCTCAGAGACACCAATACTCCTTAGCCGGCCCACAAGAATAGAATTGTCTACCGTATCAAAAGCTTTGGCCAAGTCAATAAAAATAGCAGCACACTATTGCTTAGAATCAAGGGCAATAGTGACATGATTGAGGACCTTTAAGGTTCCTTAACTTAGTTCCTTTCTTCTGATACTGACTGGTTAGTGTGTATCTGTGTCCCAGGTCTAACACTATAGATTATATGGAGCTGCGTCTGTGGATTGGTCTCCACTCCTGTCTGCAGTGTCTGATCCTGGTCGCCACGGACGCCAGTTACATCATCAAATACATCACGCGCTTCACTGAGGAGGGCTTCTCCAGCCTCATCTCCTTCATCTTCATCTCTGATGCCATTAAGAAGATGGTGGGGTTACACACACACACACACACACACACACACACACACACACACACACACACACACACACACACACACACACACAATGTCTTAACTGTCTATGTAACGTGTAACTACAGGTGGGATCCTTCAAGTACTACCCTATCAACCGTGGCTTCAAGCCTGACTACGTTACCTCATACAAGTGTGAATGTATCGCACCAGACCAGGGTGAGCCTTTCTCCTCCTCTCCCTCCTCCTTCTCCTCCACTCCCTCTCCCTCCTCCTTCTCCCCTTTTTATTCTCCCTCCTCCTTCAACTGTACTTCCTCTCCCTCTCCCTCCTACCCTCTCCTATCCTTCTCCTCCTCTCCCTCTCCTTCTCCTCCTCCCCCTCCTTCTACTCTTCCTCCTCTCCCTCATCCTTCTACTGCTCTTCCTCTCCCTCCTCCTCCTCTCCCTCCTCCTTCTCCTCCTCTTCCCTTATACTCTTCCTCCTCTCCCTCATCCTTCTACTGCTCTTCCTCTTCCTCCTCCTCTCCCTCCTCATTCTACTGCTCTTCCTCTCTCTCCTCCTCTCTCTCCTCCTCTCTCTCCTCCTCTCCCTCTCCTCCTTCTCCTCCTCTCCCTCTCCCACCTCCTTATACTCTTCTTCCTCACCCTCCTCATTCTCTTTTGGGAGCTTTACTAGACCTCACACATGAAGTGTACTATTGCCATCTGCAGGACAGTTTAAGGAGTGCACATCCTTGACAGCCCTATAATTTGGTAAGTGTATAAACTACTGTCTGTGTTCTCTTTCCTAACTACTGTAACTGATGTGTGTGCTGTCTGTTTCTGCCTCTCTGTCTCTCTCTCTCTCTCTCTCTTTCTCTCTCTCTCTGTTTCTGCCTCTGTCTCTCTCTCTCTCTGTCTATGTCTCTCACTCTCTCTGTCTCTCTCTCTGTTTCTGCCTCTGTGTCTCTCTCTATGTCTCTCTCTCTCTCTGTTTTCTCTCTCTCGGCCTGTCTCTCGCTCTCTCTCTCGCTCTCTCGTTTCTGCCGCTCTATCTATCTCTCGCTGGCTGCTATCTGAGTGAGTATACCTCGACAGCTACAGCATGCTACAAACCTGTCTTGTTACCATGAAACTGGCATCATGTAATCTAGCTGGGGCACCTGACGTCTCTCTATCCCTGTCTCTCTTTCTCCACCAGCCGCTGCAATGGGTTTGAATGTTTCAGTTCCACTAGCGGACGATAACATGACTGATTTGGTAAGTGGCTTGGGAACTACAGTGCCTTGCGAAAGTATTCGGCCCCCTTGAACTTTGTGACCTTTTGCCACATTTCAGGCTTCAAACATAAAGATATAAAACTGTATTTTTTGGGGGAAGAATCAACAACAAGTGGGACACAATTATGAAGTGGAACGACATTTATTGGATATTTCAAACTTTTTTAACAAAACAAAAACTGAAAAATTGAGCGTGCAAAATTATTCAGCCCCTTTACTTTCAGTGCAGCAAACACTCTCCAGAAGTCCAGTGAGGATCTCTGAATTATCCAATGTTGACCTAAATGACTAATGATGATAAATGCAATCCACCTGTGTGTAATCAAGTCTCCGTATAAATGCACCTGCACTGTGATAGTCTCAGAGGTCCGTTAAAAGCGCAGAGAGCATCATGAAGAACAAGGAACACACCAGGCAGGTCCGAGATACTGTTGTGAAGAAGTTTAAAGCCTGATTTGGATGCAAAAAGATTTCCCAAGCTTTAAACATCCCAAGGAGCACTGTGCAAGCGATAATATTGAAATGGAAGGAGTATCAGACCACTGCAAATCTACCAAGACCTGGCCGTCCCTCTAAACTTTCAGCTCATACAAGGAGAAGACTGATCAGAGATGCAGCCAAGAGGCCCATGATCACTCTGGATGAACTGCAGAGATCTCCAGCTGAGGTGGGAGACTCTGTCCATAGGACAACAATCAGTCTTATATTGCACAAATCTGGCCTTTATGGAAGAGTGGCAAGAAGAAAGCCATTTCTTAAAGATATCCATAAAAAGTGTCGTTTAAAGTTTGCCACAAGCCACCTGGGAGACACACCAAACATGTGGAAGAAGGTGCTCTGGTCAGATGAAACCAAAATTGAACTTTTTGGCAACAATGCAAAACGTTATGTTTGGCGTAAAAGCAACACAGCTCATCACCCTGAATACACCATCCCCACTGTCAAACATGGTGGTGGCAGCATCATGGTTTGGGCCTGCTTTTCTTCAGCAGGGACAGGGAAGATGGTTAAAATTGATGGGAAGATGGATGGAGCCAAATACAGGACCATTCTGGAAGAAAACCTGATGGAGTCTGCAAAAGACCTGAGACTGGGACGGAGATTTGTATTCCAACAAGACAATGATCCAAAACATAAAGAAAAATCTACAATGGAATGGTTCAAAAATAAACATATCCAGGTGTTAGAATGGCCAAGTCAAAGTCCAGACCTGAATCCAATCGAGAATCTGTGGAAAGAACTGAAAACTGCTGTTCACAAATGCTCTCCATCCAACCTCACTGAGCTCGAGCTATTTTGCAAGGAGGAATGGGAAAAAAATTCAGGTTCTCGATGTGCAAAACTGATAGACACCCAAAGCGACTTACAGCTGTAATCGCAGCAAAAGGTGGCGCTACAAAGTATTAACTTAAGGGGGCTGAATAATTTTGCACGCCCAATTTTTCAGTTTTTGATTTGTTAAAAAAGTTTGAAATATCCAATAAATGTCGTTCCACTTCATGATTGTGTCCCACTTGTTGTTGATTCTTCACAAAAAAATACAGTTTTATATCTTTATGTTTGAAGCCTGAAATGTGGCAAAAGGTTGCAAAGTTCAAGGGGGCCGAATACTTTCGCAAGGCACTGTAACAATCTACAGGGACAGTCTGCATGTGGTCCAAATATACTTTTTATAGTAGGACTTACCATAGTCACAGGACTTAGTGGCAGGTCTCTACACTAGCATCTCTGTGCTGTCTGTCCACTTCCATGTCCGCACTACTCTGTATTCTCTCTTCCCTTGTTATTCTACTCTTTCTCTCTATCTCTCTATTCTCTCCACCCCCCACCCCACCCACCTCTGTAGTATAACATAACAGGTCTGGACTGGAGTCAGCTGAGTAAGAAGGAGTGTGTGAAGTATGGCGGCGCCCTGTTGGGAAACACCTGTAAGTACGTCCCTGACCTGGCCCTCATGTCCTTCATCCTGTTCTTCGGGACCTATTCCATGACCGTCTCACTCAAGAAGTTCAAGACCAGCCGGTACTTCCCCACCATGGTGAGACACAGAGGGACATAAAACATGAGACATGGGATGCAGGGGACAGAGGGCATGGGGGACATACGGGACAGAGGACACAGTTGACACAGGCGACACAGGGGTACATAGGAGACATGGGATTTGTGGAAACGGAGACACAGGGGGCAGAGGACACAGGGACAGAAGACACCTTTATGTTTTTTGAGTTTAAACTTAACTTCTTCCCATTTCTTGGCTGTCAACTCCCCCCCCCCCCCCCCCGTCCTTCCTGTCCATGCCCCTCTACCTGTCTGTGCTCCAGTGCCGCTCCCTGATTGGTGAATTCTCGATCATCATCTCAATCCTGGTATTCTGTGGGATAGACTACCTGTTAGGGCTGGAGACGCCCAAACTGCACGTGCCCACTGAAATCAAGGTCCTCTCATCCCCTCATCCCTCGCTCCATCTCTCCCTCTCTCTCGTTTTTCCTATTTCTCTCCCTCTTTATCTCTTCCTTCTTCCTGAAATGATTAGGAATAAAACTTCACTTTTCAAGTGAGTGATATTGAGACATTAACATACTGACACTTTCTTCTCTGTTTTATTTAATCTCTCTCTCCTGGTTGTGTATTTGTTTTGTACCTTTGTCTCTCCATCTCTACCACCCCTCTGTTTCCCTTTTTGTTTCTTGTCTGTCTGTGTGTGTGGGCGGGCCTAGCTGAGGAAGCTGATCAGTGATTTCTCCATCTTCATGTCAATCATGACGTTTGTGGGTCTGGATATGCTTGTAGGGCTGGACACACCCAAACTAATCGTACCCACAGAGTTTAAGGTATTTCTAACCATTAACCCAATATGTGTGTGTGTGTGATTCACAGATGCATGCATTCTGTAATTCAATCTCTGTCTGTGAGTTGCATGTGTCTTTTTGTCAGATTTAGTGACGCATGTAGTTTTGATTTTACTGTGTAAACTGCATGGTTGATGTGCATGTGTTTAGCACCACACAGGGCTTAGTGAAAGAGGACAACAGTGTACCTCATTGTGCCTCAAATCAAATTCCATTTTAATTGGCACATGCTTCGTAAACAACAGGTGTAGACTGACAGTAAAATGCTTACTTACTGGTCCTTTTCCAATAATTAAAGATACATTTTGTTAAATATAAATAGCGGCACGAGGAATACATAGTGAATAGCTAATAACAATAATAAGTCAAAATAAGATGGCAGGGAGCTCAGCCCCAGTGATGCAGCTGTACAACTTTGTGAGGACCTGGTGGCCCGTGACAAATATTTTCAGCCTCCTGAGGAGGAAGAGGCGCTGCCATGGCCTCTTCACTACTGTGTGGGTGTGTGTGGCCCATTTTAATTCCTTAGTGATGTGGACACCGAGCATCTTGAAGCTCTCGACCTGCTCTACTACAGCCCCGTCGATCTGGATGGGGGCGTGCTCGGCCCTCCGTTTCCTGTAGTCCACGATCAGCTCCTTTGTCATGCTGACATTGAAGGAGAGGTTGTTGTCCCTATAGGCTGCCTCATTGTTGTCAGTGATCAGTTCTACCACCGTCGTGTCAACAAACGGTGCTGAAGTCATGCGCAGCCATATAGTCGAGTGTAACGGCTGTCGTGGGGTGAAGAAGGTGAGGACCAAGGTGCAGCGTCGTACGTGTTCATCTTTATTTATGAATTGAACACTGAATGAAAAAACAACAAAAGAGAATGAACGAAAACAAAACCGTTCTGTCTGGTACAGAATACAAAAACAGAAAACAACTACCCACAAACGCAGGTGGGAACAGGCTATCAGCTGTCAATCAGAGACAACGATTGACAGCTGCCTCTGATTGGGAACAATACCAGGCCAAACACATAGAAATACAACACACAGAACAAAACATAGAATGCCCACCCCAACTCACGCCCTGACCAAACCAAAACAGAGACATAAAAAAGGAACTAAGGTCAGAACGTGACAGTACCCCCCCAAAGGTGCGGACTCCAGCCGCAAAACCTGAACCTATAGGGGAGGGTTTGGGTGGGCATTTCACTGCGGTGGCGGCTCTGGTGCGGGTTGTAGACCCCACTCCACCTTAGTCTTGGCCCACTTAGGTGGCGCCTCTGGAGTGGCGACCCTCGCCGCCGACTCCGAACTGGGGACCCTTACCGCGGGCCCCAAACAGGAGTGAGACTCTGGCGGCGCCGGACAGGCGGGAGACACTGGCGGTGCCAGACCGTCGGGCGGCTCTGTCGCCTCCGGACTGACGGGCGGCTCTGTCGCCTCCGGACTGACGGGCGGCTCTGTCGCCTCCGGACTGACGGGCGGCTCTGTCGCCTCCGGACTGACGGACGCACTGGAGGTCTCGAGCAACGAGCCTGCACAACCTGTCCTGGCTGGATACCCCCTGTAGCCCGGCAAGTGCGGAGAGTTGGAACAGGCCGCACTGGGCTGTGCTGGCGAACCGGGGACACCGTGCATAGAGCTGGTGCCGTATAACCCGGGCCGGGGAGACGCACTGGAGACCAGATGCGCTGAGCCGGCATCATCCCTCCTGGCTCGATGCCCCCTCTAGCCCGGCCGGGCTATGCGTGCGCACTGGGGACACTGTGCGCTTCACAGCATAACACGGTGCCTGCCCGGTCACTCTCTCGCCACGGTAAGCACGGGTAGTTGGCTCAGGTCTCCTACCTGACTCCGCCAATCTCCCTGTGTGCCCCCCCCCTAAAAAAAATTCTGGGGCTGCCTCTCATGCACGTTACATCGAGCCAATTCCTTGTAGTGTCTCTGCTCCGCTCTAGCTGCCTCCAGCTCCTCTTTCGACGGCGATACTCTCCCGGCTGTGCCCAGGGTCCCTTGCCGGCCAATATTTCCTCCCATGTCCAGGAGTCCATTACACGCTGCTTGGTCCTTTGGTGGTGGGTAGTTCTGTAATGGCTGTCGTGGGGTGAAGAAGGTGAGGACCAAGGTGCAGCGTGGTACATGTACATCTTTATTTATGAATTGAACACTGAATGAAAAAACAACAAAAGAGAATGAACGAAACCGAAACAGTTCTGTCTGGTACAGAATACAAAAACAGAAAACAACTACCCACAAACACAGGTGGGAACAGGCTACCTAAGTATGGTTCTCAATCAGAGACAACCATTGACAGCTGCGTCTGATTGGGAACCATACCAGGCCAAACACATAGAAATACAACACACAGAACAAAACAGAATGAAAAACATAGAATGCCCACCCCAACTCACGCCCTGACCAAACCAAAATAGAGACATAAAAAAGGAACTAAGGTCAGGACGTGGCATCGAGGGTGAACAGGGAGTACAGGAGCGGACTAAGCACACACCCCTGAGGGACCCCCGTGTGGATGGTCAGTGTGGTGGATGTGTTGGGGGTGGCCCATCAGGAAGTCCAGGACACAGTTGCATAGGCATTGTTCAGTCCCAGGGTCCTGACTTTAGTGATGAGCTTGCAGGGTGAATAAAGGTTAAATAAATATGTGGACCACTGTGTGTGTGTGCGTGTGTGCGTGCGTGTTGTGTAGCCGACGCGTCCAGACCGTGGCTGGTTGGTGATGCCGTTTGGTAAGAACCCGTGGTGGGTGTACGTGGCCAGCGCCGTTCCTGCTCTCCTGGTCACCATCCTCATCTTCATGGACCAACAGATCAGCGCTGTCATCGTCAACCGCAAAGAGAACAAACTCAAGGTACAGTACGACCGAAATTATAACACAACAGAACACAGAAACATACTTACTTACTTACTCGTTATGAGTCTTCTAAAAAAAATATTAACATAATGTCAATCTAAACACAACCATTCAACAACCATTCTATACACATAAACACAACAGCAAAACAGAAAACAAACTGCAGATAAAAACTCTTGAACGTTACCTCACCCCACCTTTTCTCTCCCCCTCCAACAGAAAGGTTGTGGGTACCATCTGGACCTGTTCTGGGTGGGTATTCTGATGGCAGTGTGTTCCTTCCTGGGCCTGCCCTGGTACGTGGCTGCCACTGTCATCTCCATCGCCCACATCGACTCTCTGAAGATGGAGAGTGAGTCCAGCGCCCCAGGAGAGCAGCCCCAGTTCCTGGGAGTCAGGTAAGGAGAGGTTGGGGGAGGGGTTAGGGGTGTGAGTGAGTGTGTGTGGGGGAGCTTAACATTGTTATCATGTATTGCTCACCAGGTGCCCTTAGAGAGTTCCTCAATGAGCCTGACACCTTGATAAGCTAATTTCCTGACGATGGCTCACCGTGCTTTGTACTTGGCGACTTCAACCTTCCAACTCTTTCTTTCCCGTTCCTTACCTCTTTTTACCTCACTCTTTCCCAGTCCTTTCCCACTCACAAGTCAGGTTGTTTGCCTACTAATCTCACTGCCACCCCCCTCCAGGTCTCTGATCACTACATTGTTTCCTTTTCTGTCTCCCTCTCCTCCAACCCTAGCCACTCAGACTCTACCCAGATGCAGATGAGGTAGACTCCTAATTAATCAGAATATTGCTGGTCTGGAGTGGTGTAAAGTACTTAAGTAAAACTACTTTAAAGTACTAGTTAAGTCGTTTTCGGGGGGGGGGATCTGTACTTTACTTTATTATTTATTTATTTATTACAACTTTTACTCCACTACATTCTTAAAGAAAATAATGTACTTTTTACAACATACATTTTCCCATTTCCCCAAAAGTACTCATTACATTTTGAATGCTTAGCAGGACAGGAAAATTGTCCAAGAGTAAATCCCTGGTCATCCCTACTGCATCTGATCTGGCGGACTCACTAAACACATGCTTCATTTGTAAAATATGTTTTAGTGTTGGGGTGTGCCCTAACTATTCATACATTTAATAAACAATAAAATTATGTCATCTGGTTTGCTTAATAAAAAAGGAATTTGGAATGATTTATACTTTTACTTTTGATACTTAGTATATTTTAGCAATGATATTTACTTTTACTTTACTTTTACTCAAGTATCACAATTGGATACTTTTCCCACCACTGCCCAGATGGTCATGCGCCATCGCAATCTTTGCTTTCTCTCTCACACTACTCTCTTCTCTTCTATCCTATTATCTGTCCCTTCGGCTAAATCCTTCTCCCCCCTGTCTCCTGATTCTGCTGCTTTGACCCTTACAGCATCCTATGACTCGCATTGTCCTCTTTCCTCCTGGCCGGCTCGGCCCTCCCATCATGCTCTGAGCTTACAGAAGAGGGCTGCGGGCAGCAGAGCAAAAATGGAGGAAAACTAAACATCCTTTCACAATGCCAAGCGTCGCCTGGAGTGGTGTGAAGCCTGCCAACATTGGATTCTGGAGTAGTGCGTTCTCTGGAGTGATGAATCACGCTTCACCATCTGGCAGTCTGACAGACAAATCCCCAATGCATAGTGACACATAGTTTCCACTGCTCCAGAGTCCAATGGTGGCGAGCTTTACACCACTCCAGCCAACGCTTGATATTGCGCATGGTGATCATTGACTTGTGTGCGGCTACTCGGCCATGGAAACCCATTTCATGAAGCTTCTGATGAACAGTTATTTTGTTGATGTTGCTTCCAGAGGCAGTTTGGAACGCGGTAGTGAGTGTTTCAACCGAGGACAGATGAGTTTTACACACTACACGCTTCAGCACTCGGTGATCCCGTTCTGTGACCTTGTGTGGCCTACCACTTCGCAGTTGAGGCGTTGTTGCTCCTAGGCATCTCCACTTCAAAATTACAGCCCTTACAGTTGACCGGGGTAGCTCTAGCAGGGAAGAAATTTGACGAACTGACTTGCTGAAATAGTGGCATCCTATGACGGTGCCACGTAGAAAGTCACTGAGCTCTTCAGGGTGGGCCATTCTACTGCCAATGTTTTTTTTAGTTTTTTTTAGGGTGGATCAGCTTGATCTTGGAAAGAATGTTGCTTCCAATATAATTGCCTGCATCATTTCAAATCCCCCATATTTTTGGGGTAAATATATATATCCATACACGCATGCATATACAGTGCCTTGCGAAAGTATTCGGCCCCCTTGAACTTTGCGACCTTTTGCCACATTTCAGGCTTCAAACATAAAGATATAACACTGTATTTTTTTTTGAAGAATCAACAACAAGTGGGACACAATCATGAAGTGGAACGACATTTATTGGATATTTCAAACTTTTTTAACAAATCAAAAACTGAAAAATTGGGCGTGCAAAATTATTCAGCCCCCTTAAGTTAATACTTTGTAGCGCCACCTTTTGCTGCGATTACAGCTGTAAGTCGCTTGGGGTATGTCTCTATCAGTTTTGCAGATCGAGAGACTGAAATTTTTTCCCATTCCTCCTTGCAAAACAGCTCGAGCTCAGTGAGGTTGGATGGAGAGCATTTGTGAACAGCAGTTTTCAGTTCTTTCCACAGATTCTCGATTGGATTCAGGTCTGGACTTTGACTTGGCCATTCTAACACCTGGATATGTTTATTTTTGAACCATTCCATTGTAGATTTTGCTTTATGTTTTGGATCATTGTCTTGTTGGAAGACAAATCTCCGTCCCAGTCTCAGGTCTTTTGCAGACTCCATCAGGTTTTCTTCCAGAATGGTCCTGTATTTGGCTCCATCCATCTTCCCATCAATTTTAACCATCTTCCCTGTCCCTGCTGAAGAAAAGCAGGCACAAACCATGATGCTGCCACCACCATGTTTGACAGTGGGGATGGTGTGTTCAGCTGTGTTGCTTTTACGCCAAACATAACGTTTTGCATTGTTGCCAAAAAAGTTCAATTTTGGTTTCATCTGACCAGAGCACCTTCTTCCACATGTTTGGTGTGTCTCCCAGGTGGCTTGTGGCAAACTTTAAACGACACTTTTTATGGATATCTTTAAGAAATGGCTTTCTTCTTGCCACTCTTCCATAAAGGCCAGATTTGTGCAATATACGACTGATTGTTGTCCTATGGACAGAGTCTCCCACCTCAGCTGTAGATCTCTGCAGTTCATCCAGAGTGATCATGGGCCTCTTGGCTGCATCTCTGATCAGTCTTCTCCTTGTATGAGCTGAAAGTTTAGAGGGACGGCCAGGTCTTGGTAGATTAGCAATGGTCTGATACTCCTTCCATTTCAATATTATCGCTTGCACAGTGCTCCTTGGGATGTTTAAAGCTTGGGAAATCTTTTTGTATCCAAATCCGGCTTTAAACTTCTTCACAACAGTATCTCGGACCTGCCTGGTGTGTTCCTTGTTCTTCATGATGCTCTCTGCGCTTTTAACGGACCTCTGAGACTATCACAGTGCAGGTGCATTTATACGGAGACTTGATTACACACAGGTGGATTGTATTTATCATCATTAGTCATTTAGGTCAACATTGGATCATTCAGAGATCCTCACTGAACTTCTGGAGAGAGTTTTCTGCACTGAAAGTAAAGGGGCTGAATAATTTTGCACGCCCAATTTTTCAGTTTTTGTTTTGTTAAAAAAGTTTGAAATATCCAATAAATGTCGTTCCACTTCATGATTGTGTCTCACTTGTTGTTGATTCTTCACAAAAAAATACAGTTTTATATCTTTATGTTTGAAGCCTGAAATGTGGCAAAAGGTCCCAAAGTTCAAGGGGGCCGAATACTTTCGCAAGGCACTGTATATATATATACATATATACATACACATACCTATATTGACATACATACTTTTTTAAAGAATATACCTTTATTATTATTCCCCGCAAACCCTTCCGCCGATCCCCCAATTGAAGTAAACTAATAAACACTTCTGCTTCTACCTTCAATCCATACACATTCTACAGACAGTCTACTTTACAATAGTTCTCTCTTGTTTGTTCTTAGTCCTTCCTCTATTTCTGATGTCTATCCAGTTTGATGATTTCTATTTGTAACTATGCTATTTCACAGAAGTTCCGAACCTATATATATTTTACAGATCCCGTATGTTTTACATTGTTTATCTTGTTATTAGTCCCACCCTTCAGCTCCACTCAACTCCTCCCATTTGTCTCTCAACATCATCCATTTCGGATTTCTACTTGCCATATATTTTTCAACTGTGCTGTGATGCTTCACAAAATAATTGAACCTTCCTATTCTCATAGCTTCTACAGATTATAAATTAAAAATAAACATTTTTGCTAAAATAATTATTCTATTATTTATTGATTGATTATGGCTTTTCAAATCACCCAGTATTGCTATCTTTAGTGTTAGTTCCAGGCAAATGTTGCAATTCTTCAGCCATTCCTGGACCTTTGACCAAAAACGATCTACATATGGACAATACCAAAATAAATGATCTAATGACTCTGCCTCCTCACAGCAGAATCTGCAGAGCTGGGAAGATTGTATCCCCCATATATATAACATTCTATTGGTTGCAAAAATTTTGTATAGTAATTTATATTGAAAAATGTGAAGTTTTGAATCCGGCGTTGTTTTGCGTATCAATTCATTAACCATGTGCCATGGAATGGGTACATCGAAAATCTCTTCCCAACTATTTTGCAACTATTTGGTCCTTAAATGAAATTGGTATATGTTTTTATTTATCACACTTTTCTTAAACCATTTATGTTCTTTAATACAGGGCCGACATACAAGTTCCTTACTTTTTTCCCCTTCTACTTGCCTCTTCCATTTTTGTGGTAATGCTGCAATTAATTGGTTGTAATTTTGGGTAGAGCAGACATTTCCATATGTCTGTGTTATCTGCATGTGTGACATAACTCCACCAGTCCTATTTATGATATCATTCACTAAAATTATACCTTTTTTAAACATTTCTTCGATAAATAAAGTTTTTTTAATCAATTAGTATATTTGAATTTAACCACAATATTTGTTGTACTATTTCTTCTGTCCTTTCAGGTGGATTAAACTGAAATTGCAACCAACTTGTTTAAAAAATAAAGATATTCTGGAGATTATTTCCTTTTCAAACAACCCGAAAGTGAGCAGGTGTAATCTGAATAAAGGGAAAAGGGCCCTTCCTGAATATAGGATGAGACATTCGTACCAATTGACTAGAGAACCAGTTTGGATTTAAGTATAACTTTTGTATGACTGATGTCTTTAGTGAGAGGTCTAATGCTTTAATATTTAATCATTTCTGCCCACCGAATTCATATTCGTTATATAAATAGGCCCTTTTAATTTTATCTGGTTTGCCGTTCCAAATAAAATGTAATATTTTTTGTTCATATAATTTAAAAAGCAGGTCACTAGGTGTAGGCAAAACCATAAGCAAATAGGTAAACTGTCATGTATTGTCATGTTGTGTCTTGTTTCTGTCCTTTCCCTTCACCCTGTCTCCCCCTGCTGGTCGTTTTAGGTTACCTTTTCTCCCCCTCTTTCCCCCAGCTGTTCCTTGTCTCCTCCTAACTACCTCGTCACCCCTTTTCCCACCTGTTCCCTTTTTCCCTCTGATTAGTCCTCTATATCTCTCTCTGTTTTTGTTCCTGTCCTTGTCGGATTCTTGTTTGTGTTGTTCATGCCTGAACCAGACTATCGTCATGTTTGCTGCAACCTTGTCCTGTCCTGTCGGAACCTGCCGGTCCATCTGAGCCTACGTTTGTTTTCTTATTAAAGAAGCTCTGTTTACGTTAATTCGCTTTTGGGTCCTCATTCACGCACCGTAACAGAAGAATCCGACCAAGAATGGACCCAGCGACTTCGGATCCTCTCCACTCAGCCGTCGAGATCCAGGGAGCGATGCTAGGCAGACACGAGCAGGAATTGTCTGCTGCTCGACATGCCGTTGAGACCCTGGCCACCCAAGTCTCCAACCTCACAGAACAGGTTCACCATCTCCGCCTCGATCCACCGGCCACTTCCAGGGCTTTCGAATCTCCGGAGCCCAGAATCAATAACCCGCCGTGTTACTCTGGGGAGCCCACTGAATGCCGCTCGTTCCTCACCCAGTGTGATATTGTGTTTTCTCTCCAGCCCAACACTTACTCCAGGAGCATTGCTCGTGTCGCCTACGTCATATCTCTCCTTATTGGACGGGCTCGTGAGTGGGGCACGGCAATCTGGGAGGCAAGGGCTGAGTGTACTAACCAGTATCAGGACTTTAAGGAGGAGATGATACGGGTTTTTGATCGATCTGTTTTTGGGGAGGAGGCTTCCAGGGTCCTGTCTTCCCTATGTCAAGGTAATCGATCCATAACAGACTACTCTATTGAGTTTCGCACTCTTGCTGCCTCCAGTGGCTGGAACGAGCCGGCTTTGCTCGCTCGTTTTCTGGAGGGTCTCCGCGCAGAGGTAAAGGATGAGATTCTCTCCCGGGAGGTTCCTTCCAGCGTGGATTCCTTGATTGAACTCGCTATTCGCATTGAGCGACGGGTTGATCTTCGTCACCGAGCTCGTGGAAAGGAGCTTGCGTTCTCCGTTGCCCCCCTCTCCGCATCACTACCATCTTCCTCTGCCAGCTCGGGTGCTGAGCCTATGCAGCTGGGAGGTATCCGCATCTCGACTAAGGAGAGGGAACGGAGAATCACCAACCGCCTCTGTCTCTATTGCGGTTCTGCTGGTCATTTTGTCACTTCATGTCCAGTAAAAGCCAGAGCTCATCAGTAAGCGGAGGGCTACTGGTGAGCGCTACTACTCCTGTCTCTCCTTCAAGATCCTGCACTACCTTGTCGGTCCATCTACGCTGGACCGGTTCGTCAGCTTCCTGCAGTGCCTTAATAGACTCTGGGGCGGAGGGCTGTTTTATGGACGAGACCTGGGCTCGGGAACATGACATTCCTCTCAGACAGTTAAGGGAGTCCACGGCCTTGTTCGCCCTGGATGGTAGTCCTCTCCCCAGGATTCAGCGTGAGACGCTACCTTTAACCCTCACTGTTTCTGGTAATCATAGCGAAACCATTTCTTTTTTAATTTTTCGTTCACCTTTTACACCTGTTGTTTTGGGCCATCCCTGGCTAGTTTGTCATAATCCTTCCATTAATTGGTCTAGTAATTCTATCCTCTCCTGGAACATCTCTTGTCATGTGAAATGTTTAATGTCTGCTATCCCTCCTGTTTCCTCTGTCTCTTCTTCACAGGAGGAGCCTGGAGATTTGACAGGGGTGCCGGAGGAATATCACGATCTGCGCACGGTGTTCAGTCGGTCCAGGGCCACCTCTCTTCCTCCACACCGGTCGTATGATTGTAGTATTGATCTCCTTCCGGGAACCACTCCCCCCCGGGGTAGACTATACTCTCTGTCGGCTCCCGAACGTAAGGCTCTCAAAGATTATTTGTCTGTAGCTCTTGCCGCCGGTACCATAGTCCCCTCCTCCTCTCCCGCCGGAGCGGGGTTTTTTTTTGTTAAGAAGAGGGACGGGTCCCTGCGCCCCTGCATAGATTATCGAGGGCTGAATGACATAACAGTGAAGAATCGTTATCCGCTTCCTCTTATGTCTTCAGCCTTCGAGATCCTGCAGGGAGCCAGGTTTTTCACTAAGTTGGACCTTCGTAACGCTTACCATCTCGTGCGCATCAGGGAGGGGGACGAGTGGAAGACGGCGTTTAACACTCCGTTAGGGCACTTTGAATACCGGGTTCTTCCTTTCGGCCTCGCTAACGCTCCAGCTGTCTTTCAGGCATTAGTCAATGATGTCCTGAGAGACATGCTGAACATCTTTGTTTTCGTTTACCTTGACGATATCCTGATTTTTTCACCGTCACTCCAGATTCATGTTCAGCACGTTCGACGTGTCCTCCAGCGCCTTTTAGAGAATTGTCTTTTTGTGAAGGCTGAGAAGTGCTCTTTTCATGCCTCCTCCGTCACATTTCTCGGTTCTGTTATTTCCGCTGAAGGCATTAAGATGGATCCCGCTAAGGTCCAAGCTGTCATTAATTGGCCCGTCCCTAAGTCACGCGTCGAGCTGCAGCGCTTTCTCGGCTTCGCGAACTTCTATCGTCGTTTCATCCGTAATTTCGGTCAGGTGGCAGCTCCTCTCACAGCCCTTACTTCTGTCAAGACGTGCTTTAAGTGGTCCGTTTCCGCCCAGGGAGCTTTTGATCTCCTCAAGAATCGTTTTACATCCGCACCTATCCTTGTTACACCTGACGTCACTAGACAGTTCGTTGTCGAGGTTGACGCGTCAGAGGTGGGTGTGGGAGCCATTCTTTCTCAGCGCTCCCTCTCTGACGACAAGGTCCACCCTTGCGCGTATTTTTCTCATCGCCTGTCGCCGTCGGAACGTAACTATGATGTGGGAAACCGCGAACTGCTCGCCATCCGCTTAGCCCTAGGCGAATGGCGACAGTGGTTGGAGGGGGCGACCGTTCCTTTTGTCGTTTGGACTGACCATAGGAACCTTGAGTACATCTGTTCTGCCAAACGACTTAATGCGCGTCAGGCGCGCTGGGCGCTGTTTTTCGCTCGTTTCGAGTTCGTGATTTCTTATCGTCCGGGCTCTAAGAACACCAAGCCTGATGCTTTATCTCGTCTCTTCAGTTCTTCAGTAGCCTCCACTGACCCCGAGGGGATTCTCCCTGAGGGGCGTGTTGTCGGGTTGACTGTCTGGGGAATTGAGAGGCAGGTAAAGCAAGCACTCACTCAAACTCCGTCGCCGCGCGCTTGTCCTAGGAACCTTCTTTTCGTTCCCGTTCCTACTCGTCTGGCCGTTCTTCAGTGGGCTCACTCTGCCAAGTTAGCCGGCCACCCTGGCGTTCGGGGTACGCTTGCTTCCATTCGCCAGCGTTTTTGGTGGCCCACCCGGGAGCATGACACGCGTCGCTTCGTGGCTGCTTGTTCGGTCTGCGCGCAGACTAAGTCCGGTAACTCCCCTCCTGCCGGCCGTCTCAGGCCGCTTCCCATTCCCTCTCGACCGTGGTCTCACATCGCCTTAGATTTTGTCACCGGACTGCCTTCGTCAGCGGGGAAGACTGTTATTCTTACGGTTGTCGACAGGTTCTCTAAGGCGGCTCATTTTATTCCCCTTGCTAAGCTTCCTTCTGCTAAAGAGACGGCACAAATCATCATCGAGAATGTTTTCAGAATTCATGGCCTTCCGTCAGACGTCGTTTCGGACAGAGGTCCGCAATTCACGTCTCAATTTTGGAGGGAGTTTTGCCGTTTGATTGGGGCTTCCGTCAGTCTCTCTTCCGGCTTTCACCCCCAGTCTAACGGTCAAGCAGAACGGGCCAATCAGACTATTGGTCGCATCTTACGCAGTCTTTCTTTTCGCAACCCTGCGTCTTGGTCAGAACAGCTCCCCTGGGCAGAATACGCCCACAACTCGCTTCCTTCGTCTGCGACCGGGCTATCTCCTTTTCAGAGTAGCCTCGGGTACCAGCCTCCGCTGTTCTCATCTCAGTTCGCCGAGTCCAGCGTCCCCTCCGCTCAGGCTTTTGTCCAACGTTGCGAGCGCACCTGGAAGAGGGTCAGGTCTGCACTTTGCCGTTATAGGGCGCAGACTGTGAGGGCTGCTAATAAGCGTAGAACTAAGAGTCCTAGATATTGTCGCGGTCAGAGAGTTTGGCTCTCCACTCAGAACCTTCCCCTTAAGACGGCTTCTCGCAAGTTGACCCCGCGGTTCATTGGTCCGTTCCGTATTTCTCAGGTCATTAATCCTGTCGCAGTTCGACTTCTTCTTCCGCGATACCTTCGTCGCGTCCACCCGGTCTTCCATGTCTCCTGTATCAAGCCCGTTCTTCGCGCCCCCGCTCGTCTTCCCCCCCCCCCCCCCCATCCTTGTCGAGGGCGCACCCATCTACAGGGTCCGTAGGATTTTGGACATGCGTCCTCGGGGCCGTGGTCATCAGTACCTAGTAGATTGGGAGGGGTACGGTCCTGAGGAGAGGAGTTGGGTTCCCTCTCGGGACGTGCTGGACCGTGCGCTGATCGAGGATTTCCTCCGTTGCCGCCAGGTTTCCTCCTCGAGTGCGCCAGGAGGCGCTCGGTGAGTGGGGGGGTACTGTCATGTATTGTCATGTTGTGTCTTGTGTCTGTCCTTTCCCTTCACCCTGTCTCCCCCTGCTGGTCGTTTTAGGTTACCTTTTCTCCCCCTCTTTCCCCCAGCTGTTCCTTGTCTCCTCCTAACTACCTCGTCACCCCTTTTCCCACCTGTTCCCTTTTTCCCTCTGATTAGTCCTCTATATCTCTCTCTGTTTTTGTTCCTGTCCTTGTCGGATTCTTGTTTGTGTTGTTCATGCCTGAACCAGACTATCGTCATGTTTGCTGCAACCTTGTCCTGTCCTGTCGGAACCTGCCGGTCCATCTGAGCCTACGTTTGTTTTCTTATTAAAGAAGCTCTGTTTACGTTAATTCGCTTTTGGGTCCTCATTCACGCACCGTAACATAAACTATGATATAACTAAGGAGTTAATCAGTGTGATTTTCCACAAATAGACAGGTATTTTCCTTTCCATGGTAGCAAGATCTTAAGTTTTTGCTAACTTTCTATAAAAATTTATTGGAGTGAGATCATTTCTTTCTTTTGGGATTTGTATACCGAGTATGTCTACATCTCCATCAGACCATTTAATTGGTAAACTACATGGTAATGTAAAATGTGCATTTTTTAGTGATCCAATATGTAATATGGTACATTTATCATAATTTGGTTTTAATCCAGAGAGGATAGCAAAAGTATCTAGATCCTCGAAGAGGCCGTGGAGAGACTCCAATTGTGGTTTTAAAAGAAAACATGAGCAAACAACGACACCTTCGTTTTTAAGCCACAGATTTCTAATCCCTTAATATTATTGTTGGATCTAATCTTTGCAGCTAACATTTCGATGGCAATAATAAATAGATATGCCGATAGTGGACAACCTTGTTTTACTCCTCTAGATAGTTTAAAACCTTCTGAGATGTAGCCATTATTTATTATTTTACACCTAGGGTTACTATACATAACCTTAACCCATTTTATAAGAGATTCTCCAAAATTAAAATATTCTAGGCATTTATATATAAACTCCAGTCGTACTTTATCAAAAACCTTTTCAAAATCAGCTATGAAAACCAGGCCTGGTGTTCCCGATATTTCATAGTGTTCTATTGTTTCCAGTACTTGTCTTATATTATCTCCAATGTAAAAAACCTGTCTGATTGGGATGAATAATATCTGACAATACTTTTTTAATTCTGTGTGCCAAGCATTTTGCTAGGATTTTTGCATCACAACACTGAAGTGTAAGAGGTGTCCAATTTTTTTAATGGACTGGATCTTTATATATACCACTTGGATCCTGTTTCAGTAATAATGATATCAGACCTTCTTGTTGCGTGTCTGATAATCTACCATTTATATAGGAGTGGTTAAAACTGCCAATGTTTGTCTATGGAGATTGCATGGCTGTATGCTCAATTGTATATACCTGTCAGCAACAGGTGTGGCTGAAATAGCGGAATCCACTAATTTGAAGGGGTATCCACATACTTTGTATATATAGTGTATCTTAAGATGAATGCACTAACTGTAAGTCGTTCTGGATAAAAGCATCTGCTAAATGACTAAAGTGTCAAATCTAAATGTGTGTGTGTCTGTGTGGTACAGGGAACAGAGGTTGACGGGTATTCTGGTGTTTGTCCTAAATGGAGTCTCTATCTTCCTGGCTCCTGTCCTGCAGGTGAGTCAGTGAGAGAATGGGCCTAACCGTCACATGCAGTGGGTGGTGTTGTGGAGGATTGTGTTAACCGGTATATTGTATTCCCCCAGTACATCCCCATGCCTGTTCTCTACGGTGTCTTCCTTTACATGGGAGTGGCCTCACTTGCTGGAATACAGGTACATTTCACGTGTGTGTGTGTGTGTGTGTGTTTGTATATGTGCTTACTCACCCTCCTCTTTTCTTCCTAGTTCTGGGAACGTATAAAGCTGTACCTGATGCCAGCCAAGCACCAGCCAGACTTCTCCTTCCTGCGTCATGTTCCTCTGAGGAGGGTTCACCTGTTCACCCTGGTCCAGATCATCTGTCTGGCTGTCCTCTGGATCCTCAAGTCTACTGTCGCTGCCATCATATTCCCTGTCATGGTGAGAGCTGTGTGTGTGTGTGTGTGTGTGTGTGTGTGTGTGTGTGTGTGTTGCATCGATTGATGGGGATAACCTCTGTTTGTAGATCCTGGGTCTGATGGTGGTGCGTAAGATGATGGACCTGATATTCTCTCAACATGACCTGGCCTGGCTGGACGACATCCTGCCAGAGAAAGACAAGAAGAAGGAGAAAGGGGGGAAGAAAAAGAAAGACAACAAAAAGACCAAAGCAGCAGCAGAGACGGAGAGCGACGAGGAGGTAAGAGACGAGGACTAGCAGAAACACACACACACACAGTATCAGGCTGACAGTGTGTTGTGGTGTGTAGGACTGGCTCCATCTGTTGTGTTGAGTGTGTTATCTCTGACTAATACGTTTCTCCTTTCTCTGTCCCACAGTGTTGCTGAAAAGGCACTGTATAACACTTACTACTGTCTGTCTCGACGTCTGTCTGTCTGTCTCGACGTCTGTCTGTCTGTCTGTCTGTCTGTCTGTCTGTCTGTCTGTCTGTCTGTCTGGGCATCTGTCTGTCTGTCTGTCTGGGCATCTGTCTGTCTCAACGTCTGTCTGTCTGTCTGGACGTCTGTCTGTCTGGACGTCTGTCTGTCTGTCTGGACGTCTGTCTGTCTTGACGTCTGTCTGTCTGGACGTCTGTCTGTCTTGATGTCTTTCTCCTTCCAACTTTCACCTGCATGGTTCAATCCTCTCTGTGTAGTATTTAAGCATTTAATTGCACCATTTACTGTTTACGCTGTATCCTGTGCATATAATGAATAAACTTTGATTTGATGATTGTGACGTTTTGCTTCGATTTAAGCATGCAGATTGTGTGAGCGTGTGCGTTCATGTCCGCATATATTTGGGGCATCATCCCTTACGCCTCTGTTGAGCCACTCCCCTGATGGTTCCTCCTGCACGCTGATTGGTTGCCCCCGGTTCCCCCCTCTGTCACTCAGCCCAAGACTCCCCTCTCTCCTCCAGTGAAGATACTCATGGACACCATAGACCTGCCTAAAGACCCTGACCCCTCTGTAACCCCACCCACCCAGCCCCCCATCTCTGACTGGGAGTAAACCTCTCTTTTGAGATTGACCAAAGGAGTGAGAACTGTTGTTTGTATGACTGTGATGTCATTGTTGTGCGACAGATGGAGCAGCTAGATTTATGTTATGATGTTGTGAGACACTGATGGTTTTATTATTTTTGTCTTCCTTCTCTCCTACCTCACCTGATTCTTCACTCTGCCATTCAACCCCTCCTATCTCTGTGTGTGTGTGTATGTGTGTGTATGCATATGTGCGTGTGTTTGCTTGTGTACGTGTCTGTGTGTACAGGAGAAGAACGTTTACTCTAGTGTGAATCCTGATAACATTGAGCTGGACCGCAGGTACTGTGTGCTCAAACTGCACGTCCCCTACAGTGACCTGATACAACCTGCCATCACACACACCGACTGAGGAGTACATGGCCAGCAGGACCACAACTACGACTACTGACACACACACACACACACACACACACACACACACACACACACACACACACACATACACTATGCTGATACATTTCAGTTGAAGGCATTCAGTTGTACAACTGACTAGGTATCCCCCTTTCCCTTTCCCTTCTGGACAATTACCGACACATGCTAGGAACCATTTAGCAAAGTTCCATTCACTATTAGCATTCTTTAGCACTGTTGTCACCTAAACACTTTATACACATTGAATTTCATATAAATATATAAAAATATTCCATAAACTGTAGATAACATGTAAACATACATTAGATTCAGTTGGATAGTAGTTATTGTATTACAAGTGTGTTATGCAACACCTCTACTCTTAAACATTGTATAAATCACTGTAGTGTCTGGTAGACATACCCAGACACATGGATCACATGCCATTCTGAACCTTAAGTCTACTGTCCGAAGCTGTTGGAGCATAAATCGCAGCGTGTGGACTGTCTTCTCTTCGTTCAAAATATTCTCTGAGCTCCAGCACCTGCTCAAACCACTGGATGTTGTGTGTGTAACGTTTTTCTCTGCTATACTTTGGCCCTACTGTAGATGTGTTTGTGAGGGCAGACTGACAGTGGTTCAAATACCACAGCCGATGCACCTGAAAGCAAGGCAGAAGTCGTTTTTGTGTGTTTGTTTGTTTTGATGATGTCTTCCAAGTGTTATTTATTCATCGTGTGCTGTGTGGTTTGTGGCAGCAACCTCTGTTGTACTAATGTAAAGACTCCTCTGAAGGCACAGTTGGCGAAGGAAGAGTTGTAATGTTATAGTAATACAATATTATTATTATTGAAAAAAAAAGGTATTTCACCCCCCTTTTTCTCCTTAATTTCGTGATATCCAATTACGATCTTGTCTCATCGCTGCAACTCCCCAACGGGCTTGGTAGAGGCGAAGGTCGAGTCATGCGTTCTCCGAAACATGACCCGCCAAACCGCGCTTCTAAACACGTTTAACCCGGAAGCCAGCTGCACCAGTGTGTCGGAGGAAACACCGTTCAACTAACGACCGAGGTCAGCCTGCAGGCGCCCAGCCCGCCACAAGGAGTCGCTAGAGCGCGATGAGCCAAATAAACCCCCCCCCGGCCAAACCCTCCTCTAACCCGGACGATGCTGGGCCAATTGTGCACTGCTGTATAGGACTCCTGTTCACAGCTGGTTGTCACACAGCTTGGAATCAAACCTGGGTCTGTAGTGACGCCTCAAGCACTGCAATGCAGTGCCTTAGACCACTGTGCCACTCGGTAGGCAGTAATACAATATTATAATACAATGTTAGTCTGACATCTGAGGGGTGGTGGTTGTCCGGTGTTCATTGGAGACACTATTCAGACCTGATCATTTACATATTTTATATTTTGGAATTATAAGACTTCTCTGATCTACAATGGGACAGTCATCCTCTCTCTCCCTTGTCAGTCCCAGCTGGTTTTGTCAGCCACTGCTCTCTCAAGACAAGTGAATTCTGGACCCATGTGTTTGTCTGGGACAATCAATGTTTGTCTGAGAAATACTGAAATAGGTATTTGATTACCGGTACATATAGGTCATGAACCTGCTGCAGTACATTAAGTCTAGTCTGTCTCACCTCACCCCCCCTTCACCTCACCTCACCCCGTTTCACCAAACCTCACCTCGCCCTTCACCTCACCTCACCCCCCAACCCAATCCGTTTACTTTTTGTCACCGTTCAAACTCACATCCTCCTCCAAATCTTTCTAACTACCCCATAACCTTCTTCTCCCGCTCTGTGTGTGTGTGTCTGTGTGCACGCACGTGTTCGTGCATGTGTGTCTGTTTTCCCCTTTGTAGTAATGTGTGCTCCTGCTCGTGTCAGTTAACACATTCTTGTCTGCATTGCTGTTCAGGGAGTATGGTTGAGAAGTGTGAAACTATGTTTGTTTGTGCTCACGAGACTGATTGCCTGTGCTCGTGACAGTGCATGTGTGTGTGTAACCTGGGCTGTTCCACCTGACTGTTCCTCCCTCAGAATTACTCTGCACCTGAAGATCTGCCCCCCCTCACCTGCCCACTCCCAGGTGAGCCTTACCCCCGGATCATCATCACGCCCTCCTGTTTCCCAGTTTGACATCCAGGTGGAGTCTGAATACCAGGAGTCTGACCTCTACCCAATGGGTCATGACCTTTACCCCAGCATTAACCCCTGCCCTCTGAATGGCCGCTACCTGACCTCTAAGACTCAACGAGACCAGTACCAATACAAAAATCCACACTCTCATCCCTATGATGTGGGCAGCGAAACCTTGCTGTAGGTTGACAGCACATAGACACACAGACACATATAACCAGTTGCGAAATCTTCAAAACTATACAAGACAGTTTCTCTCCAGTTTATATTAATAAGAATGGCCTTTTAACCCGAGGTACCTATCAGTTATTATAAGAAGACAGACAAAGTATAACTTGTATATATTCAGTGCCCCTGCCCATTACAACAATTTATTACATCAACAAAAAAGAAACAACTAAAACTATATTAATTACTTGATTGCAAATGTATCTGTACAATTATAAAAAATGAAGAGAAAAATATAGAAATATAGAAACGTGAGCATTGTGATAATAATGGTTTAAAAAGGATTGATGTGTTGTTTATTGCATTTATTAGGTATTTTGTTTTCAGTGCATTCACCTTTATGAATATATGTGTATAAATGACTGTTGGATAAAGTGAGATACTAATATCAGAGTGTACTTACTTTGGATTGTAAAGATTTACAAATGCATGTTAATAAAATAGTATTAAAAAACCTTGTAGTCTAAAGTTTGTGTGAAATCTTTTATCCTGAAATATCCTTTAACATGTAAACAACCTAACATCATGTTTTTTCAGGAAAAAATAACAACCTTTTAACTGGCATACAAGAAAAGATCATATAAATTCTTTAAAAAGTTGATTCCTGGACTTCCTGACAGGCCGACCCCAGGTGGTGACCCCAGATGGTGACCACAGGTGGTGACCCCAGGTGGTGGGGGTAGGAAACATCCCCTCCACCAGGCTGTCCCTTAACACTGGGGCCCCACAGGGGTGTGTGCTTAGTCCCCTCCTGTACTTCCTGTTCACCCACAACTGTGTGGCCACAAAAGACTCTAACAGCATTATCAAGTTCGCTGTCAACAAGACGGGGGTAGGCCTGTTCACTGGCGATGATGAGTCAGCCTACAGGGAGGAGGTCAGTGACCTGGCAGTGAGGTGCCGGAGCAAGAACCTCTCCCTCAATGTCAGCAAGACAAAGGAGGTGATCGTGGACTACAGGAATTGGGGAGGGCGACCACGCCCCCATCCACATTGACGGGGCGGCAGTGGAGCAGATAGACAGCTTCAAGTCCCTCGGTGTCCAAATAACTAAAGACCTAAAATGGTCCAAACACATGCTCAGTCGTGAAGAAGGCGCGACAGTGCTTTGGCATGGGTCCTTAAATCCTGAAAAGGTTCTACCATTGAGAGCATATTGATTGGCTGCATCACTGCTTGGTTTGCCAATAGCACCACCCTCGATAGCACTACAGATGGTTGTGTGGACAGCCCAGTACATCACTGGGGCTGAGCTCCCTGCCATCCAAGACCTCTATATCAGACAGTGTAAAAAGAAGGCCTGGAAAATCGTAAAACACCCCAACCTCTCAAGCCATAGACTATTTTGTTAGCTGCCGCATGACAAGAGAAGTCTGACACCAACAGGCTCTTGAACAGCTATCCCCAAGAAATACAAATCCAATTTATTTATATAGCCCTTCATACATCAGCTGATATCTCAAAGTGCTGTACAGAAACCCAGCCTAAAACCCCAAACAGCAAGCAATGCAGGTGTAGAAGCATGGTGGCTAAGAAGGCCAAAACCTAGGAAGAAACCTAGAGAGGAACCAGGCTATGAGGGGTGGCCAGTCCTCTTCTGGCTGTGCCAGGTGGAGATTATAACAGAACATGGCCAAGATGTTCAAATGTTCATAAATGACCAGCATGGTCAAATAATAACAATCAAAGTAGTTGTCGAGGGTGCAGCAAGTTAGCACCTCAGGGGTAAATATCAGTTGGCTTTTCATAGCCAATCATTAAAAGTATCCCTACCACTCCTGCTGTCTCTAGAAAGTTGAAAACAGCAGGTCTGGGACAGGTCAGGATACCATAGCCGCAGCCAGAACAGTTGAAACTGGAGCAGCAGCACGGCCAGGTGGACTGGGGACAGCAAGGAGTCATCATGCCAGGTAGTCCTGAGGCATGGTCCTAGGGCTCAGGTCCTCCGAGAGAGAGAGAAAGAAAGAAAGAAAGAGAGAGCATACTTAAATTCACACAGGACACCGGATAAGACAGGAGAAGAACTCCAGATATAACAAACTGACCCTAGCCCCCCGACACATAAACTACTGCAGCATAAATACTGGAGGCTGAGTCAGGAGGGGTCAGGAGACACTGTGGCCCCATCCGATGATACCCCCGGACAGGGCCAAACAGGAAGGATATAACCCCACCCACTTTGCCAAAGCACAGCCCCCACACCACTAGAGGGATATCTTCAACCACCAACTTACCATCCTGAGACAAGGCCGAGTATAGCCCACAAAGATCTCCGCCACGGCACAACCCAAGGGGGGCGCCAACCCAGACAGGAAGATCACATCAGTGACTCAACCCACTCAAGTGACGCACCCCTCCTAGGGACGGCATGAAAGAGCACCAGTAAGCCAGTGACTCAGCCCCTGTAATAGGATTAGAGGCAGAGAATCCCAGTGGAAAGAGGGGAACCGGTCAGGCAGAGACAGCCAGGAAGGTTCGTTTCTCCAGAGCCTTTCCATTCACCTTCAAACTCCTGGGCCAGACTACACTCAATCATATGACCCACTGAAGAGATGATTCTTCAGTAAAGACTTAAAGGTTGAGGCCGAGTTTGCATCTCTCACATGGGTAGGCAGACCATTCCATATAAATGGAGCTCTATAGGAGAAAGTTCTGCCTCCAGCTGTTTGCTTAGAAATTCTAGGGACAATTAGGAGGCTTGCGTCTTGTGACTGTAGCGTACGTGTAGGTACGTACGGCAGGACCAAATCAGAGAGATAGGTAGGAGCAAGCCCATGTATTGCTTTGTAGGTTAGCAGTAAAACCTTGAAATCAGCCCTTGCCTTGACAGGAAGCCAGTGTAGGGAGGCTAGCACTGGAGTAAAATGATCAAATTTGTTGGTTCTAGTCAGGATTCTAGCAGACGTATTTAGCACTAACTGAAGTTTATTTAGTGCTTTATCCGGGTAGCCGGAAAGTAGAGCATTGCAGTAGTCTAACCTAGAAGTAACAAAAGCGTGGATACATTTTTCTGCAACATTTTTGGACAGAAAGTTTCTGGTTTTTGCAATGTTACATAGATGGAAAAAAGCTGTCCTTGAAACAGTCTTGATATGTTCGTCAAAAGAGAGATCAGGGTCCAGAGTAACGCAGAGGTCCTTCGCAGTTCTATTTGAGACGACTGTACAACCATTAAGATTAATTGTCAGATTCAACAGAAGATCTCTTTGTTTCTTGGGACCTAGAACAAGCATCTCTGTTTTGTCCGAGTTTAAAAGCAGCCATCCACTTCCTTATGTCTGAAACACAGGTTTCTAGCGAGGGCAATTTTGGGGCTTCACCATGTTTCATTGAAATGTACAGCTGTGTGTCATCCGCATAGCAGTGAAAGTTAATGTTATGTTTTCGAATGACATCCCCAAGAGGTAAAATATATAGTGAAAACCATAGTGGTCCTAAAAAGGAACCTTGAGGAATACCAAAATGTACAGTTGATTTGTCAGAGGACAAACCATTCACAGAGACAAACTGATATCATTCCGACAGATAAGATCTAAACCAGAACAGAACTTGTCCGTGTAGACCAATTTGGGTTTCCAATCTCTTCAAAAGAATGTGGTGATCGATGGTATCAAAAGCAGCACTAAGGTCTAGGAGCACGAGGACAGATGCAGAGCCTCGGTCTGATGCCATTAAAAGGTAATTTACCACCTTCACAATGATGTGGGGTCTAAAACCAGACTGAAGCATTTCGTATACATTGTTTGTCTTCAGGAAGGCAGTGAGTTGCTGCGCAACAGCCTTTTCTAACATTTTTGAGAGGAATGGAAGATTCGATATAGGCCGATAGTTTTTATATTTTCTGGGTCAAGGTTTGGCTTTTTCAAGAGAGGCTTTATTACTGCCACTTTTAGTGAGTTTGGTACACATCCGGTGGATAGAGAGCCGTTTATTATGTTCAACATAGGAGGGCCAAACACAGGAAGCAGCTCTTTCAGTAGTTTAGTTGGAATAGGGTCCAGTATGCAGCTTGAAGGTTTAGAGGCCATGATTATTTTCATCATTGTGTCAAGAGATATAGTACTAAAACACTTGAGTGTCTCTCTTGATCCTAGGTCCTGGCAGAGTTGTGCAGACTCAGGACAACTGAGCTTTGAAGGAATACACAGATTTAAAGAGGAGTCTGTAATTTGCTTTCTAATAATCATGATCTTTTCCTCAAAGAAGTTCATGAATTTATTACTGCTGAAGTGAAAGCCATCCTCACTTGGGGAATACTGCTTTTTAGTTAGCTTTGCGACAGTATCAAAAATACATTTCGGATTGTTCTTATTTTCCTCAATTAAGTTGGAAAAATAGGATGATCAAGCAGCAGTAAGGGCTCTTCGATACTGCACGGTACTGTCTTTCCAAGCTAGTCGGAAGACTTCCAGTTTGGTGTGGCGCCATTTCTGTTCCAATTTTACAACTGATATAAAGCTAACAGAATAGCGACACGGACCGAGTTGTGTCTTGTATCCTTATGGACCTTTTATTTCAGTACTTGCACTGTCTTTATACACACTCACAGGGCCCTGCTCACTCCATAATTTGCTCACTCACACTTAATATGCACATACATTTATACCGACTCTACACACCTGCATACCCACTCACATGCAAGCTGCTGCTACTCTGACTATCTAACATCCAGAAGCCTAGTTCCCTTACCCCTGTACATATCTACCTCCATCACCCCAGTATCCCTGCACATGTAAATATGGTATTGGAACTGACGTTCTAAATATTTCCTGTATATAGTATGCTTACTTACTTTTATGTATATTTTATATTTATTTCTCATGTGCTTTTTCTAATAATAAATAGTTATTGATTATTTCATTGTTGGGTTTTGTTTGCAAGAAAGGCATTTCATAGTACTTGTGCATGTGACATTAAAACTTGAAACTTGAGCTCTGTGAGACATTCATAGTGATGGGGGCAGATTTTTTGATCAAGAGAGACCTTTAGAAAATATGCACATTTTCTCTAACATTAAACATACAAATATGTATTTTACAGTTATAAGAAAGGTTAAATCTTACAGTTAGTCGTTTCAAATTTTTATTATGCTATATTTAGAAAGAATATAAGTCATTTCAAGCATTCATACAGTTTTGTTGAATAATAAATACATCATATAAAATATTTCAGATTTTCATATTTGTACTTTGTTCTTGAGCATGTGTCCTTAAAAGTGACTACAGCTCATCAATTTATAACCATTTTTACCAGAAAGGTGAGACTTTAACCTTTCTTGGAGTATGCAGCATTACTAGTTGTTCATTGCCCTCTCATGATAAATAATTACTTTGGAGGATTAGGTAGATTACTATTTCGATTACATTTAACTGGTTAACAAGTCTACATCGTGAAAATCCCAAAAGTAAAAAAAAAAAAAATTAATGACGTCGATTGTGGATGACGTCATTGTCATATTACATTACACTCCCTTCTGATTTGCCAGAAAGCATCCCTATTTCCGGTTTGTGATCCAAACACTTATCCGTTTTGATCCGAAAGAACTGTAGCCAGACTGATAGACGACAACCATCATAGGAGAAATGGCAGAATTCACGGATAAATTCAGCTCTTTCACCATGACGCAGTTAAACGAGTTACTTGAAGACGATGAAAAGTTAAATTCTATTGTCAAAGAAATGAACGAGGTAAGTTCCCCTTGTGTTTTACTAACGTTAGCTGGCTATCCCTAGTAACGCTAGCCAGCATCAACATATATAGGTAGCTGTGCACTTATGACTGTTGTCAGGCAGTCCTTCATTCACAACTTCCTTCTAGATGCAAACATGTTTCGCATTGAGCAAGCTCATCAACATCCGCCTCGTTGCCACAGCTGAGAAGCTTGCTCCTTGTACTGTACTCAACATTTGGATGTTTAGTGGATGCTCATGCTGTTTCCATATTTTTATTTTCGAATCAGTTTCGACAATAACCCTGTTTGTGTACATATGCCACAAATGGCAGTGTCATTGTTTGGCATTAGGCCACAAATGCCATCTGATTCCCATTATTGCATAAGTAATGGACACACCCGGGTTTAGGAACAGATTTGAAATGATCTGGTTTGTTTTGTTTCCTGTTCTATGAACAGGATCCGCACAAGACAGCCAGTCATCAGCTATGTGGAAGGTGTTAAAAGTTGGAAGAGGTTTTCCTATTGACTAACCTAGGCGGAGGAGTCCTTATTTCAGTGCAGCACACCTCTTTAGTCAACATTCTGATGCATTGAGCACACAGCACCGCACAGATTATAACAAAGGTCGATGCTTAACCAAGAAGCAACCCCTTACAGCGTATTGACATTTGGTTATGTCAGTGTTCTTTCAAACATGTGTACAGCATTCATTCTGACACTGGTATTTTGTGCCTTATCTCTCTCCATCTCTAGCTAGCCTGGTCTAGTTTAGGTATTAGGAAAGCTCAACTTGCTTCTGGCTTCTTCACCTTCTGTATTTGTATATTCATGTATGTGGCTTATGCAAGACTCCCCACCATGGCGCTGTGACGTTGGTGGAACTGTTAGTCCTTACCCACCAATGTGGAAATAGCTTTACAGGAACAGCCTGTGAGCAGAGATACAAATCTGGTTGCGGCTGGAGAGCTGTCTGGTGCCGGTCTTCCCTGGGCTGGTGCCAGCATGGCAGCATCTCATCCCTCCTGACCATGTTATTTATGATTCATTCTAGCCTAGTTCATTAGTACTGATATCTTGATTGAGTGCTGTGTTTTAGCTAGAACCCAACTTACAGTGCCTTGCGAAAGTATTCGGCCCCCTTGAACTTTGCGACCTTTTGCCACATTTCAGGCTTCAAACATAAAGATATAAAACTGTATTTTTTTTGTGAAGAATCAACAACAAGTGGGACACAATCATGAAGTGGAACGACATTTATTGGATATTTCAAACTTTTTTAACAAATCAAAAACTGAAAAATTGGGCGTGCAAAATTATTCAGCCCCTTTACTTTCAGTGTAGCAAACACTCTCCAGAAGTCCAGTGAGGATCTCTGAATGATCCAATGTTGACCTAAATGACTAATGATGATAAATACAATCCAACGTGTGTAATCAAGTCTCCGTATAAATGCACCTGCACCTTGATAGTCTCAGAGGTCCGTTAAAAGCGCAGAGAGCATCATGAAGAACAAGGAACACACCAGGCAGGTCCGAGATACTGTTGTGAAGAAGTTTAAAGCCGGATTTGGATACAAAAAGATTTCCCAAGCTTTAAACATCCCAAGGAGCACTGTGCAAGCGATAATATTGAAATGGAAGGAGTATCAGACCACTGCAAATCTACCAAGACCTGGCCGTCCCTCTAAACTTTCAGCTCATACAAGGAGAAGACTGATCAGAGATGCAGCCAAGAGGCCCATGATCACTCTGGATGAACTGCAGAGATCTACAGCTGAGGTGGGAGACTCTGTCCATAGGACAACAATCAGTCGTATATTGCACAAATCTAGCCTTTATGGAAGAGTGGCAAGAAGAAAGCCATTTCTTAAAGATATCCATAAAAAGTGTTGTTTAAAGTTTGCCACAAGCCACCTGGGAGACACACCAAACATGTGGAAGAAGGTGCTCTGGTCAGATGAAACCAAAATTGAACTTTTTGGCAACAATGCAAAACGTTATGTTTGGCGTAAAAGCAACACAGCTCATCACCCTAAACACACCATGCCCACTGACAAACATGGTGGTGGCAGCATCATGGTTTGGGCCTGCTTTTCTTCAGCAGGGACAGGGAAGATGGTTAAAATTGATGGGAAGATGGATGGAGCCAAATACAGGACCATTCTGGAAGAAAACCTGATGGAGTCTGCAAAAGACCTGAGACTGGGACGGAGATTTGTCTTCCAACAAGACAATGATCCAAAACATAAAGCAAAATCTACAATGGAATGGTTCAAAAATAAACATATCCAGGTGTTAGAATGGCCAAGTCAAAGTCCAGACCTGAATCCAATCGAGAATCTGTGGAAAGAACTGAAAACTGCTGTTCACAAATGCTCTCCATCCAACCTCACTGAGCTCGAGTTGTTTTGCAAGGAGGAATGGGAAAAAATTTCAGTCTCTCGATGTGCAAAACTGATAGAGACATACCCAAAGCGACTTACAGCTGTAATCGCAGCAAAAGGTGGCGCTACAAAGTATTAACTTAAGGGGCTGAATAATTTTGCACGCCCAATTTTTCAGTTTTTGATTTGTTAAAGTTTGAAATATCCAATAAATGTCGTTCCACTTCATGATTGTGTCCCACTTGTTGTTGATTCTTCACAAAAAAATACAGTTTTATATCTTTATGTTTGAAGCCTGAAATGTGGCAAAAGGTCGCAAAGTTCAAGGGGGCCGAATACTTTCGCAAGGCACTGTATTTATTGGCTCGCCGACATTGGCCTTTTACCTCTATCAGTATCGGACAATAATTCTGTCGATAACCGATATTCAATAGGATGAAAAGGGGGAATCTCATGCTGATCTGAACACTTGCGGACATTTTCATGTCATTATTTGTCACAATGTAAGTAATCATCATTTGAAGCATATTTGTTGGACAATTGCTCTTTTGGATGGTATTTTTGGAGAATTCAGTGTGTAAAAATGTCACTCATTTCCCTGCTGTAAAACAGTAGATTGGGGTATCGGTCCCAAAAAAACATATTGGTTTCCCTGCCCTTAGAGTGATAAGAGCTCTGCTTTCTGCTGTGGCGTCCTGTAGATATAATAGCCTATGGGGTCCTATTACAGGTATTTCACATCTGTTTGTAGGCTTGGTGAAAGGGATTATAAATGTATGGTGTAATCACTGTCCTCCATAAAAATATACTCATATTTAATCTCCAGAGGTTAGGTTTTGAGCTGGTTTGTCGCTGGCCTATAGGCCTACTCTACACATCACAGTCTGGGGGTCTGTCATTCTCTGTCTGTGTGTATTGTCTCAAGTACTAACCCACCTTCCCTCTTCCTGTGTGTGTCTGTCTGTGTATGCTGTGTGTTTTTCTCTGTGTTAGATGTGTGAGGTGCAGCAGGTGAAGGAGCTGACCCTGGTCAGTAACATCAGTCTGGCAGAACAGAACCTCCAACTGCAGCCCAGTCTGGACCTTCAGAAGAACCAGCTCACTTCACGCCACCGCCACCTACAGGAGCTCTATGACAACTACCAGCTACGCAAGTCCACTCTCTGTAAGACCGCTAACAGGTCTACACTACCAAGTTCACACTCTGTAAGAGTCCTAGCAAGTCCACACTACTAAGGACAGTGTGCCTGTATACCAGTCTCTTTCTGTCTACATCTCACTCGGTGCACTCTGCTATCTGAAAGACCAGTCTTTCTCTGTGTTGGTAGCTGACTGTTCTCTACATGTCTGTCTGGTCGAGCCAGTTCAGTCACTTGTTGTTCCTAGATACTGGTCCTCTGTCAGTCGGGTTGTTCTAGATACTGCTCCTCTGTCAGTCGGGTTGTTCTAGATACTCCTCCTCTGTCAGTCGGGTTGTTCTAGGTACTGCTCCTCTGTCAGTCGGGTTGTTCTAGGTACTGCTCCTCTGTCAGTCGGGTTGTTCTAGATACTGCTCCTCTGTCAGTCGGGTTGTTCTAGATACTGCTCCTCTGTCAGTCGGGTTGTTCTAGATACTGCTCCTCTGTCAGTCGGGTTGTTCTAGATACTGCTCCTCTGTCAGTCGGGTTGTTCTAGATACTGCTCCTCTGTCAGTCGGGTTGTTCTAGATACTGCTCCTCTGTCAGTCGGGTTGTTCTAGATACTGCTCCTCTGTCAGTGGGGTTGATACTGGATACTGCTCCACTCAGTTGGGTTGTTACTGAATACTGGTCCTCTGTCAGTGGGGTTGATACTGGTCCTCTGTCAGTGAGGTTGATACTGGATACTGGTCCTCTGTCAGTGTGGTTGTTACTGGATACTGGTCCTCTGTCAGTGGGGTTATTACTGGATACTGGTCCTCTGTCAGTCGGGTTGTTCTGGGTACTGGTCCTCTGTCAGTGAGGTTGATACTGGATACTGGTCCTCTGTCAGTGTGGTTGATACTGGATACTGGTCCTCTGTCAGTGGGGTTGTTACTGGATACTGGTCCTTTGTCAGTGGGATTGATACTGGATACTGGTCCTCTGTCAGTCGGGTTGTTACTGGATACTCGTCCTCTGTCAGTGGGGTTGTTACTGGATACTGGTCCTCTGTCAGTGGGGTTGATACTGGATACTGGTCCTAAATCAGTGGGGTTGTTACTGGATACTGGTCCTCTGTCAGTGGGGTTGTTACTGGATACTGGTCCTCTGTCAGTCGGGTTGTTACTGGATACTGGTACTCTGTCAGTGGGGTTGTTACTGGATACTGGTCCTCTGTCAGTGGGGTTGATACTGGTTCTAAGTCAGTGGGGTTGTTACTGGATACTGGTCCTCTGTCAGTGGGGTTGATACTGGTCCTCTGTCAGTGGGGTTGTTACTGGATACTGGTCCTCTGTCAGTGGGGTTGATACTGGTCCTCTGTCAGTGGGGTTGTTACTGGATACTGGTCCTCTGTCAGTGGGGTTGATACTGGTTCTAAGTCAGTGGGATTGTTACTGGATACTGGTCCTAAGTCAGTGGGGTTGTTACTGGATACTGGTCCTCTGTCAGTCGGGTTGTTACTGGATACTGGTCCTCTGTCAGTGGGGTTGTTACTGGATACTGGTCCTCTGTCAGTCGGGTTGTTACTGGATACTGGTCCTAAGTCAGTGGGGTTGTTCTGGATACTGGTCCTCTGTCAGTCGGGTTGTTACTGGATACTGGTCCTCTGTCAGTGGGGTTGTTACTGGATACTGGTCCTCTGTCAGTCGGGTTGTTACTGGATACTGGTCCTCTGTCAGTGGGGTTGATACTGGTCCTCTGTCAGTCGGGTTGTTACTGGATACGGGTCCTCTGTCAGTCGGGTTGTTCGGGATACTGGTTCTAAGTCAGTGGGGTTGTTCTAGATACTGGTCCTCTGTCAGTGGGGTTGTTACTGGGTACTGGTCCTCTGTCAGTGGGGTTGTTACTGGATACTGGTCCTCTGTCAGTGTGGTTGTTACTGGATACTGGTCCTCTGTCAGTGGGGTTGTTACTGGTCCTCTGTCAGTGGGGTTGTTATTGGATATGGGTCCTCTGTCAGCGGGGTTGTTACTGGATATGGGTCCTCTGTCAGTCGGGTTGTTACTGGATACTGGTCCTCTGTCAGGGGGGTTGTTATTGATACTGGTCCTCTGTCAGTGGGGTTGTTACTGGATACTGGTCCTCTGTCAGTGGGGTTGTTACTGGATACTGGTCCTCTGTCAGTGGGGTTGTTATTGGATACTGGTCCTCTGTCAGTGGGGTTATTACTGGATACTGGTCTTCTGTCAGTCGGGTTGTTATTGATACTGGTCCTCTGTCAGTGGGGTTGTTACTGGATACTGGTCCTCTGTCAGTGGGGTTGTTACTGGATACGGGTCCTCTGTCAGTCGGGTTGTTCGGGATACTGGTTCTAAGTCAGTGGGGTTGTTCTAGATACTGGTCCTCTGTCAGTGGGGTTGTTACTGGGTACTGGTCCTCTGTCAGTGGGGTTGTTACTGGATACTGGTCCTCTGTCAGTGGGGTTATTACTGGATACTGGTCCTCTGTCAGTCGGGTTGTTACTGGATACTGGTCCTCTGTCAGTGGGGTTGTTATTGGATACTGGTCCTCTGTCAGTGGGGTTGTTATTGGATACTGGTCCTCTGTCAGTCAGGTTGTTATTGATACTGGTCCTCTGTCAGTCGGGTTGTTATTGATACTGGTCCTCTGTCAGTGGGGTTGTTACTGGATACTGGTCCTCTGTCAGTGGGGTTGTTACTGGATACTGGTCCTCTGTCAGTAGGGTTGTTACTGGATACGGGTCCTCTGTCAGTCGGGTTGTTCGGGATACTGGTTCTAAGTCAGTGGGGTTGTTCTAGATACTGGTCCTCTGTCAGTGGGGTTGTTACTGGGTACTGGTCCTCTGTCAGTGGGGTTGTTACTGGGTAGTGGTCCTCTGTCAGTGGGGTTGTTACTGGATACTGGTCCTCTGTCAGTGGGGTTGTTACTGGATTTAATTCTCAACCAGGATTTCCATGTAACGCCGCTTGGGTCTTTGCTTGTCAAAAAATACACTGCTCAAAAAAATTAAGGGAACACTTAAACAACACAATGTAACTCCAAGTCAATCACACTTCTGTGAAATCAAACTGTCCACTTAGGAAGCAACACTGATTGACAAGAAATTTCACATGCTGTTGTGCAAATGGAATAGACAACAGGTGGAAATTATAGGCAATTAGCATGACACCCCCAATAAAGGAGTGGTTCTGCAGGTGGTGACTACAGACCACTTCTCAGTTCCTATGCTTCCTGGCTGATGTTTTGGTCACTTTTGAATGCTGGCGGTGCTTTCACTCTAGTGGTAGCATGAGACGGAGTCTATAACCCATACAAGTGGCTCAGGTAGTGCAGCTCATCCAGGATGGCACATCAATGCGAGCTGTGGCAAGAAGGTTTGCTGTGTCTGTCAGCGTAGTGTCCAGAGCATGGAGGCGCTACCAGGAGACAGGCCAGTACATCAGGAGTCGTGGAGGAGGCTGTAGGAGGGCAACAACCCAGCAGCAGGACCGCTACCTCCGCCTTTGTGCAAGGAGGAGCAGGAGGAGCACTGCCAGAGCCCTGCAAAATGACCTCCAGCAGGCCACAAATGTGCATGTGTCTGCTCAAATGGTCAGAAACAGACTCCATGAGGGTGGTATGAGGGCCCGACGTCCACAGGTGGGGGTTGTGCTTACAGCCCATCACCGTGCAGGACGTTTGGCATTTGCCAGAGAAAACCAAGATTGGCAAATTCGCCACTGGCGCCCTGTGCTCTTCACAGATGAAAGCAGGTTCACACTGAGCACATGTGACAGAGTCTGGAGACGCCGTGGAGAACGTTCTGCTCCTGCAACATCCTCCAGCATGACCGGTTTGGCGGTGGGTCAGTCATGGTGTGGCATTTGTTTGGGGGGGCCGCACAGCCCTCCATGTGCTCGCCAGAGGTAGCCTGACTGCCATTAGGTACCGAGATGAGATCCTCAGACCCCTTGTGAGACCATATGCTGGTGCGATTGGCCCTGGGTTCCTCCTAATGCAAGACAATGTTAGACCTCATGTGGCTGGGGTGTGTCAGCAGTTCCTGCAAGAGGAAGGCATTGATGCAATGGACTGGCCCGCCCGTTCCCCAGACCTGAATCCAATTGAGCACATCTGGGACATCATGTCTCGCTCCATGCACCACAGACTGTCAAGGAGTTGGCGGATGCTTTAATCCAGGTCTGGGAGGAGATCCCTCAGGAGACCACCCGCCACCTCATCAGAAGCATGCCCAGGCGTTGTAGGGAGGTCATACAGGCACGTGGAGGCCACACACACTACTGAGCCTAATTTTGATTTGTTTTAAGGACATCAAAGTTGGATCAGCCTGTAGTGTGGTTTTCCACTTTCATTTTGAGATTGACTCCAAATCCAGACCTCCATGGGTTGATAAATTTGATTTCCATTGATAATTTTTGTGTGCGTTTGTTGTCAGCACATTCAACTATGTAAAGAAAAAAGTATTTAATAAGAATATTTAATTCATTCAGATCTAGGATGTGTTATTTTAGTGTTCCCTTTATTTGTTTTGAGCAGTGTATTTTTGACGTGTCAAATAACACTATTTGACCAATCATGACCGGAATATGACTGCACTTCACATAATAATTTAACACTTTAATTAAAAAAATGTACATAGTTATTACACATTGATCACACTATCGCTTGTATTTCATGTCACAACGATTCATCGATACGTATGTTATGATGCTGGTAAAGATGCACCTACAGTGCTGGTCATTAAAAAAAATCTAGCTAGCTCATGGATGCAAACAATGTTCTTCCCCAAAAACATAAAAAAACGACAATCTGTTTCAGTAGCTATAGTTAGCTAGCTAACTAACTATATAGCTAGGTGTCATCTAAAATAACCCTAATTTTTAAGACAATACTTATTTTATTATTGGTGGTCGGACCCATCTATGTGAATCTAGACACAATAGTGGACTTTGCATTGTATTGATGCAAATCAATACATATTGTAGAATTATTCCATAATTGGAATAGATCATGCTAAACGAGGTTGGAATGTTGTTATATAAAATCAACAAAAGACAATTTTGTTAATTTGACAAATCTATTGAAATCACACTGGATGTATTATTCTTGAGAATTGCATTGGGGGCATACTTATTTCACTGCACAGCCTTACCTATGGATTGTAGATAAATTACATGGGGTATCAGTCTACTCAGTGCCACCCAGAGAACATTTGCGTCATAGCTCTTATTGCGGGACTCTAACAACAGTGAATTGAGACATTTATTGTCAACCTATGTGTATTGAACACTATTCCAGAGGAAAAACAATACTGCATGGGTGTTTTTGGAGTCTGATAACTCTGAGGACGTTGGGAAAAAATATTTTGGGTATTGAGTAGACTGATACCTCATTTCATTGATCCCCAATCCTTAGGTAAAGCTGTACAGTGCAATATGAATGTCAATACACACAATAGGCTGACTGGGGAGGTGATTTCACACAGTGACCGTCCTGAGATAAGAGCTACAATGCTAATATTTGTGTAAACTCTTCACAGTTCTGTTCTTTGGGTGTCACTGAGTAGACTCATACCCCATTTCATTGCTTCACATTCCAAACTTGTTTAACATTACCTTGTCTAAATATGGCGTGATTCCACAAATTGTAGCCTTCTGCATCACTTTCAAAGAGATACTTTTATTTTGAAGGCAAACTGCCAATTCCACTATTGTGCCTAATGCTTATTGTGGCTACCTTCACAAAACATAACCAGGTCCGGTCGAGCCTCACTAGCCATATGAAGCTAACTGGCTGCTTATAACGTTAGCTTTGGGCAACAGGGTTAAGTAGCTGGCTAGCTATTTATTATTTCATGAACTGAAGTTCAAGTGGCTACCTAGCTAATACTTACTCACAAGGATTCCTAAATCATTGCTAAGAAAAATGAAAATGACTGCAGTTTCTACTGGGCATTGCTTTCAGGCTGGTTGTATTGGTGCTAGCTTATTACCAGCTAAAGCTAGCTACCCCAGAAGTTGTGGTTGAACAAATAATGCTTTATTACCAACGCGGTATTGTTTGCAGACTTTTTTTGTACAGCATTGACAGATTACTGATAGTAGTGGTGGCGTTTGGCTTGCACGTGCAAATTCAGAACACACAACATTATATAATAGAGCTGTGTTATTTGATGTGTCAAATGCTTCAAATAGTGTTATTGTCAAATAGTGTGGTTTGATGTCGATCTTTTTTTGACACGTAAAGACCCAAACGACATTCCATAGTATGTTGTGAAGCTAATAGCAGTGATGCAATTACCGTGTAACTCCGGCAGGGCGACATCTGAAAAATAGCACACTTGGTTGTGTGTACCGATGCCACGACAGAGAACGGTTAATTAATTGTCAAGGACAATGAATTCCACTATCTTGGTGTTAATGGATTTCACCTGTGAGGTGTCTCGCTGAAATGTTCTTACTGTTTCAAATGACTGCTCGACTTGTTGACTGCTTGATCCACACAGCAGACATTGTGGGTTAGGTTAGGAATGCTGTGTTGCACCTATAACGCAAAATTTGACGTGGCGTCATTACGTCATGTACCTACGTTATATAGGTCTGCACGTCAGCTACACTAGGTACAAACAGAACGAGACAATTTGTGCCAGGTGTGATATCCCTCCTAAATAGCTCGGGCGAATGTTCCCATTGACTCCGTAAGGCCAGCAGGATAGTATTTTTTATTTTTTTATTTAATGTTTTATTTCTTATTTCTTACTATTATTATTTTTATTGGTGTGTAACTGTTATGAAAGTTGTATTGTCGATTTTGTTTTGTATTTAAATGCCACTTTAAATGTGTACATGACACTGTAACAAAATTTCCCCATGGGGACAATAAAGTCAGTAAGTAAGTCAGCTTTGACATTGGTTTTGCACATCGGCGTTAAACTAGACATTGGGCCGATACTGATGTTGGCATTTTTAGCTAATATCGGCCGATTCCGATATGTTCACCAATATATCGTGCATCCCTAGTATAGATACCTTAATAGAAAGTTACTCAAGTAAAAGTCAGCCAGTAAAATACCACTTGAGTAAAAGTATTTGGTTTTAAATATAATTTGGTTTTAAAAATATATATTTTTAAACAATTTCCATTTATAAAATGTACGGATAGCCAGGGGCTCACTCCAACATTCAGACATTATTTATAAAATGTAGGGATAGCCAGGGGTTCACTCCAACACTCAGACATTATTTATAAAATGTAGGGATAGCCAGGGGCTCACTCCAACACTCAGACATTATTTATAAAATGTACAGATAGCCAGGGGCTCACTCCAACACTCAGACATTATTTATAAAATGTAGGGATAGCCAGGGGCTCACTCCAACACTCAGACATTATTTATAAAATGTAGGGATAGCCAGGGGCTCACTCCAACACTCAGACATTATTTATAAAATGTAGGGATAGCCAGGGGCTCACTCCAACACTCAGACATTATTTATAAAATGTAGGGATAGCCAGGGGCTCACTCCAACACTCAGACATTATTTATAAAATGTACGGATAGCCAGGGGCTCACTCCAACACTCAGACATTATTTATAAAATGTAGGGATAGCCAGGGGCTCACTCCAACACTCAGACATTATTTACAAAAGATGCATTTGTGTTTAGTGATTCTGCCAGAGGCAGTAGATGACCACGTGTTCTCTTGATAAGTGTGAATTTGACAATTTTCCTGTCCTGCTAAGCATTCAAAATGTAATGAGTTCTTTGGGTGTCAGGGAAAAGGTATGGAGTAAAAAGTACAATATTTTCTTTAGGAACGTAGTAAAGTAAAAGTTGTCAAAAATATAAATAGTAAAGTACAGATAATCTAAAAAACGACTTAGTGGTACCTTAAAGTATTTTTACTTAAGCACATTACACCACTGGTACCGTGACAACAATTTTCTGTCCATTCTAGCATGGCCATCTAGTGACTACTCTGTCAGACAGCTGTTACCTGATAGGATTTCCCGTACTCAATGCTGCTTAGTATCCTCTGAATGCCCCAGCTACTGTATTCAGTCCCATTACATTGATGTTCTGCCCCAGGGATCAAGTTACGACTTAGGTTCAGGACAGTCGTTCACTGTGATGCTTAGTGTTTTAGTGTATTCTAACCATTTCTCCCTCATCTTTCTATCTCTCAGACCATGGTTCAGGCAACAGCTCTCTGGACATTCTGCTGGCTCTGCTGCAAGCTGAGGGAGCCAAGATAGAAGAGGAGACTGAGGTGACACACACCAATACGTTCACAACTACACCTACACGCACAAGAATACTCACTCTCTATGATATTTTATGTTGGTGTGTATTATGTTGAGTCTGTATGCTTGCGTGAATATAACCCTGCTTTGATGTCCCTGTGTAGAACATGGCAGACTCGTTTCTGGATGGAGAGCTGCCTCTGGACTGCTTTATCGATGACTACCAGCGGAGGCGCCATCTTGCTCATGTGCGCCGTGTAAAGATTGACAAACTCCGTGAGCTGGTGCTGAAGGGTCTCACTAGACCCCAGCAGACCCCTACCCAGCCCAGTCGACCCCAGGACTTCCCCTCTACCCCCTACACCAATGGAGCCTTGTCCCCCCAATCTACGCGAGCTGCCCATCCTCCCTCCCCTCAGCAGAGCGGCCTGTCATACCAAGTGGCCCCCTATCCCGCCATGTCTTTCCCCAGCCAGGATCCTCCAGGCTACCCCAGCAGCCCCTACATTCCCCAGCCCTACCCTCAAGCCCCCCAGCAACACCCCACCTCCCCATGCCTGCCCCCCCGAACTGGCTTCATCATGCAGTGAGGGGGGGGGGGGTCTGTCTCCATAGAAACACCATGGATGATGACCTTATCTACCTTTGACCCAACAATGAGTGTTGGTGACTTAACCAATGACAGCCCCTGTCAGTAACACAGGGAAAACTCCTGACAGGCTCCCTCAGAGACTCCGTCCAGTAGCTACAGCCTGGGGGTTGATTCTCTTAGGTTTTTATTCTAAGACTAGCTTTCTGATTAATCTGAAGAAATATGAAAACTTAACTCTCTGACTGGTATTTATATGCGGTGTAGATGAGATGTAGTTTTTGTAAACTGAAGGTGGTGTCTTCCTGTGCACACACTTGAGTATGCGTGAAGTTGTGTGTAACCCCAAAGGTCAGGACAGGTGGTGTGATAATAGTTGACCCTAAAGTTCCTAGTCGTCTAAAGGGAGGAGTCTGGATTTGTCACAACTATAGCTAGTCCATCAACCCTGAACAGAACTACTCAAATTGATTTCAATTCAAAATGTATTGTAATCTAGGTGCTTTCCTATTCATTGGTGGAGGTTCTTTCCAGTAGGTCGGGAGGATGCAAGGCTGGGAATATACTATTTTACAAGGGAACTAACATTTTGGGATGGATTTGAATGACCTGCCAAAGATGTTCTCATCTTACCTACTGACTTGGCACTTTGTTTTAGTGATTGTTTTGTATACCGGTATAAGAGGTAGTTATACCCCACCTAACTGGAAGATGGATATTGAAAATAACCATGCATCCTAAATTAATGTTAAACTGGCTTTCTTGTGAAGCCAGTCAAAGTTGCCATGTGGGGAAAAGAGATCTACAGCTGGCTGTACATCTACAGTTTGCTTTCCCCATTTGTGCTCACCTCAAGGAAAACACATGGGGGTTAAAAAATGAGATGGTGCAGGAAACATTTAAAATATGAATATAGTATAGTAGTCCCTGGTACTGTACATCTGATCTACACTCCCTAGGAACAAACATTCATGTTGTAATGCTAGACTGACAGGTTGACTTTCATCCAAATCAATAAATGTTTTATAACCAATACTAAGGTGTTCTATGCCTGATGTCGCAGTTGTCTGTGTTTGTTGCTATCAACTGGACACAGTGGGTAATTGAACAATTGTGCTGATGTAGTTAACTTTGCCCAAAAAAAAGATACTTTCCTGCCTGATTTTTATTTTTTTTATTTTTTTAAACCATCACATGCTGGTAAAAATCCCCAGGAGAATGGAACAAAACACATAACTTTTATTGAAATGGTCAATTAACTAAAACATGTCAATGTTCAGTACTCTTCTCCTTCCTCAGCCTCCCCTTCCACTGAATCTACTCCCACCTCTTCGTAGTCCTTCTCCAGGGCAGACAGATCCTCTCTGGCCTCAGAGAACTCCCCCTCCTCCATACCCTCTCCCACATACCAGTGCACAAAGGCACGCTTGGCGTACATCAGGTCAAACTTGTGGTCGAGCCGAGCCCAGGCCTCAGCAATGGCCGTGGTGTTGCTCAACATGCACACAGCTCTCTGGACCTTGGCTAGATCTCCACCTGGCACCACCATGGGTGGCTGGTAGTTGATGCCAACCTGCAGGGCACAAACAAAAAAACTGTCAACCTGACTAACCAATAATTAACATGCCAAGTGCCTTAAATGTTTAGAAGGATAGATCAGTGTGAATGAATGAATCCATTGCTTATTTACCTTGAAGCCGGTGGGGCACCAGTCGGCAAACTGGATGGTGCGTTTGGTCTTGATGGTGGCGATGGCAGCATTGACGTACAGCAGGCCATGTACTTCCCGTGACGAGCGTCACACTTCACTATCTGGTTGGCGGGCATCTCGCGGCAGAGATGACAGGTGCGTAGGTGACCAGGGGGAAGTGGATACGGGGGTAGGGCATCGGGTTGGTCTGGAACTCTGGCAGGTCCACGTTGAGAGCTCCATCGATACGCAACGGTGATGGAGGAGACAATCTGGCCAATGAGCCTGTTGAGTTGGTGTAGGTGGGACGCTCAATGTCCAGGTTACGACGGCAGATGTCGTAGATGGCCTCGTTGTCAACCATGAAGGCACAGTGAGTGTTCCAGGGTGGTGTGGGTGGTCAGGATAGACTAGTAGGGCTCCACCACTGCTGTGGACACCTGAACACATAAACAAGAGGTAGAACTGTCATCATTAGGTGTTACATAATGAAAATGTACATATCAAACAAGTATTGAGTACTGTAAAAGTTTTGCTGATTTGGAAATCTACCAAATAATCATGTGAACAACTAAACATTAGCAATACCTGAGGGGCAGGGTAAATGGCAAACTCCAGTTTGGACTTTTTTCCGTAGTCCACAGACAGTCTCTCCATGAGCAGTGAAGCAAAACCTGATCCAGTTCCACCACCAAAACTGTGGAAGATCAGGAAGCCCTGAAGGCCAGTGCACTGGTCTGACTGGAGTGAGAAAGAACAGGTTATGGACAAGTGACGGGAAGTTCGGCTCTTTTTACTGACTGATCTCTTAAGACTCAAAATAACAAATCTTTCCAGGGCACCAGGACACCCTACCGGCGAACAATGAACTGAAAACTCTAAATAGTCATGATTCTACAAGCCACTTGTTCACATGTCGTTCCCCATAAAAGGCTTACTAGAGCTGTCATTTGTGACAGACTTGTAAAATCGTGCTTTAAACAATGTACATTTGTTAATTGCCAGGCATACAAATACTATTTTTTCTTGGTACATTTGAGACGGGGTCTAGTTGTGGCTGCAACTGGACTAACTTGTGAACGATTATTGGCAGAATGCATTGCTTAACTGCCTTGAGGGTGATAAGCGCAATATCGTTTGCGAACTGCAGCCACCAAACGATTCATTCTCGAATTTGTTGGGCAGAGGATGCATATGGCTCCAGGCTAACAAAAAAAAAAGACTATTTAGTAAAGTTGAATAACTGGGCATTGGCAGCACATGGCTTCAGGCTAACAAACAAAAAATACTAGCTAACGTTACTCACCAGCTTGCGAACTCTGTCCAGCACCAAGTCCACGATTTCCTTGCCAATGGTGTAGTGGACTCGAGCGTAGTTGTTGGTGGCATCCTCCTTACCGGTGATGAGCTGCTCAGGGTGGAAAGGCTGACGGTATGTCCCGGTGCGGACCTCATCTATGAAAAATCATTCTCTGGTCAGGGAGGATTATATTTTTTATTACAGCATATAGTAATCATAGCTTCGCTCATTTCGTCCTTACCAACAACAGTTGGTTCGAGATCCACAAAAACTGCACGAGGGACATGTTTTCCCGCTCCTGTCTCGCTGAAGGTGTTGAAGGAGTCATCCCCTCCACCAATGGTTTTGTCGCTGGGCAGGTCCTGCAGTGCCTAGCTCCACTCCCACCCCACAGGTGCTCTCATTTGTTGACTTCTGTAAACGTAAAAGCTTTGGTTTCATGCATGTTAACATTAGAAGCCTACTCCCTAAATGTGTTTTACTCACTGCTTTAGCACACTCTGCCAACCCAGATGTCTTAGCCGTGTCTGAATCCTGGCTTAGGAAAACCACCAAAAACCTTGATTTCCATTCCTAACTATAATGTTTTCCGCCAAGATAGAACTGCCAAAGGGGGCGGTGTTGCAATCTACTGCAAAGATAGCCTGCAGAGTTCTGTATTACTATCTAAGTCTGTACCCAAACAATTTGAGCTTCTACTTCTAAAAATTCACCTTTCCAGAAACAAGTCTCTCACTGTTGCCGCTTGCTATAGACCTCCCTCTGCCCCCAGCTGTGCCCTCGATACCATATGTGAATTGATTGACCCCCATCTATCTTCTGAGCTCGTGCTACTAGGTGACCTAAACTGGGACATGCTTAACACCCCGGCCATCCTACAAACTAAGCTTGATGCCCTCAATTTCACACACATTATCAATGAACCTACCAGATACAACCCCAAATCAGTAAACACGGGCACCCTCATATATGTCATCCTAACTAATTTGCCCTCCAAATACACCTCTGCTGTTTTCAATCAAGATCTCAGCGATCACTGCCTCATTGCCTGCATTCGTAATGGGTCTGCAACCAAACGACCACCCCTCATCACTGTCAAACGCTCCCTGAAACACCTGCGAGCAGGCCTTTCTAATCGACCTGGCCGGGGTATCCTGGAATGACATTGACCTTATCCCGTCAGTAGATGATGCCTGGCTATTCTTTAAAAGTGCCTTCCTCACCTTCTTAAATAAGCATGCCCCTCTCAAAAAATGTAGAACTAGGAATAGATATAGTCCTTGGTTCACTCCAGACCTGTCTGCCCTTGACCAGCACAAAAACATCCTGTGGCATTCTGCATTAGCATCGAATTAGGAACAGTTAGGAACAAATATACACAGGCAGTTAGAAAAGCTAAGGCAAGCTTTTTCAAACAGAAATTTGCATCCTGTAGTACTAACTCAAAAAAGTTCTGGGACACTGTAAAGTGCATGGGGAATAAGAGCACCTCCTCCCAGCTGCCCACTGCTCTGAAGCTAGGAAACACTGTCACCACCGATAAATCCGCTACCATTGAGAATTTCAATAAGCATTTCTCTACGGCTGGCCATGCTTTCCACTTGGCTACCCCTACACCGGTCAACTGTCCGGCACCCTCCACAGTAACCCACCACAGCCCCCACCATTTCTCCTTTACCCAAATCCAGATAGCTGATGTTCTGAAAGAGCTGCAAAATCTGGACCCCTACAAATCAGCCGGGCTAGACAATCTGGACCCTCTCTTTCTAAAATCATCTGCCGAAATTGTTGCAACCCCTATCAGTAGCCTTTTCAATCTCTCTTTCGTATCGTCTGAGATTCCCAAAGATTGGAAAGCTGCCGCGGTCATCTTCAAAGGGGGAGACACTCTAGACCCAAACTGCTACAGACCTATATCTATTCTACCCTGTCTTTCTAAGGTCTACGAAAGCCAAGTTAACAAACAGATTACTGACCATTTCGAATCCAACCATACCTTCTCCGCTATGCAATCTGGTTTCAGAGCTGGTCATGGGTGCACCTCAGCCACGCTCAAGGTTCTAAATGAGATCATAACCGCCATCGATAAGAGACATTACTGTGCAGCCGTATTCATCGACCTGGCCAAGGCTTTCGACTCTGTCAATCACAACATGCTTATTGGCAGACTCGACAGCCTTGGTTTCTCAAATGATTGCCTCGCCTGGTTTACCAACTACTTCTCTGCTAGAGTTCAGTGTGTCAAATCGGAGGGACTGTTGTCCGGACCTCTGACAGTCTCTATGGGTGTGCCACAGGGTTCAATTCTCGGGCCGAATCTCTTTTCTGTATACATCAATGATGTTGCTCTTGCTGCTGGTGATTCTCTGATCCACCTCTACGCAGACAACACCATTCTGTATACTTCTGGCCCCTCCTTGGACACTGTGTTAACTAACCTCCAGACGAGCTTCAATGCCACACAACTCTCCTTCCGTGGCCTCCAACTGCTCTTAAACGCAAGTAAAACTAAATGCATGCTATTCAATCGATCACTGCCCGCACCTGCTCGCACGTCCAGCATCACTACTCTGGGCGGCTCTGACTTAGAATACGTGGACAACTACAAATACCTGGGTGTCTGGTTAGACTGTAAACTCTCCTTCCAGACTCACATTAATCATCTCCAATCCAAAATTAAATCTAGAATCGGCTTCCTTTACCGCAAAAAAGCATCCTTCACTCATGCTGCCAAACATACCCTTGTAAAACTGACCATCCTACTGATCCTCGACTTCGGTGATGTCATCTATAAAATAGCCTCCAACACTCTACTCAACAACTGGATGCAGTCTATCACAGTGCCATCTGTTTTGTCACCAAAGCACCATACACTACCCACCATTGCGACCTGTACGCTCTCGTTGGTTGGCCCTCGCTTCATACTCGTCGCCAAATCCACTGGCTACAGGTTATCTACAAGTCTTTGCTAGGTAAAGCCCCGCCTTATCTCAGCTCACTGGTCACCATAGCAGCACCCACTCATAGCTCGCGCTCCAGCAGGTATATCTCACTGGTCACCCCCAAAGCCAATTCCTCCTTTGGTCGTCTTTCCTTACAGTTCTCTGCTGCCCATGACTGAATTGAATTGCAAAAATCTCTGAAGCTGGACTCACATCTCCCTCACTAGCTTTAAGCACCAGCTGTCAGAGCAGCTTACAGATCACTGCACCTGTACATAGCCCATCTGTAAACAGCCCATCTATCTACCTACCTCATCCCCATACTGGTATTTATTTATTTTGCTCCTTTGCACCCCAGTATCTCTACCTGCACATTCATCTTCTGCCGATCTACCATTCCAGTGTTTAATTGCTATAATGCAATTACTTCGCCACCATGGCCTATTTATTTCCTTAACTTACCTCATTTGCACTCACTGTATATAGACTTTTTGTTTTCTTTTGTTCTACTGTATTATTGACTATGTTTTGTTTATTCCATTTGTAACTCTGTGTTGTTGTATGTGTCGAATTGCTACGCTTTATCTTGGCCAGGTCGCACTTGCAAATGAGAACTTGTTCTCAACTAGCCTACCTGGTTAAATAAAGGTGAAATAAAAAATAAATCTGCCCATCAGGCTGGATCCCATGCTCCAAGCAGTACAGCTCCCAGCACGCATTACCGATCTGCACACCAGCCTGACCAACGTGGATAGAAATGCACTCACGCTGTGGAAAATACAATTTGAATAAATTAGCATGCTAGCTCCAAAGATACATGTGTCATAGCTGACAGATTTACTTTCATGTTGTTAGCTAGCTATTTACGCAGAATGGTTAGCAACTAGTTATCCAACTTCATGTTACCTTAAAGTTAGCTAGCTCCATAACGTTTGATAGTTTGACGAAACTTGGTTTGTTAGTTGTGCTATAGCCACCACTCATCTTGACAGAAAACGTACCATAATGATTATTTAAAGCAAGACCTGTAGTTAAGGTTATAAAGGTTTTGTTATACAATTGACTAGGCTGCTGACAACGGTCTGCCTTAGCTCTGCAACTTCCAACGGTTAACTGCCCAAAATGATGAAAAACATTGCCGATTCAAGCTTTTATAGGTCCCTGAATGAGCCAGCCTTAGTTTCAACTCAAGTGTCTGTAATTCAAATAAACGCTATGTCAATCAATATTTTCTCTTTTGCCATTGGAATATGGTATAAAGTGTAAAAAATAACTTATTTTCAAATGACAGAATTTATTTATTTTTCTGATACCAGATGGCTGAAAAGGTCAAGTGAACTAAAACTCAATTTTATCTCAGTCAGTGAGGTGAATACATGCTTCCTTCTGCTATTACTACTTGTGTAGCTGATAATATTGGACTAATGTATTACTTGTGTTTATTGATTGTGATTCAGCTCAAAGAAAAAAAGCTAAATCTTATTTTTAACAAAAACTCACTGGTAAACTTGTACTGGCCAAGAACTGGTAGCCTACTGTTCAAATCGAGCAATTCTTTTAGTCCTGCAGCATTCTTTATTTTCTATCTAGCCCAAAGTCATCTGTCCCAAAGTAATCTGTTTCTCAAACTAGACACTCTAATGTACTTGTCCTCTTGCTCAGTTGTGCACCAGGGTCCCCCACTCCTCTTTCCATTCTGGTTAGAGACAGTTTGCGCTGTTCTGTGAAGGGAGTAGTACACAGCGTTGTACAAGATCTTCAGTTTCTTGGCAATTTCTCGCATGGAATAGCCTTAATTTCTCAGAACAAGAATAGACTGACGAGTTTCAGAAGAAAGGTCTTTGTTTCTGGCCATTTTGAGCCTGTAAATGACCCCACATTGCTGACGCTCCAGATACTCAACTAGTCTAAAGAAGGACAGTTTTATTGCTTCTTTAATCAGGACAACAGTTTTCAGCTGTGCTAATATAAATGCAAAAGGGTTTTCTAATGATCAATTAGCCTTTTAAAATGATCAACTTGTATTAGCTAACACAACGTCCCATTGGAACACAGGAGTGATGGTTGCTGATAATGGGCCTCTATACGACTATTCCATTAAAAATCTGCCGTTTCCAGCTACATTTTGTTATTTTAAAAGGACAAAAAATTAGATTTTCTTTCAAAAACAAGGACCTTTCTAAGTGACCCCAAACTTTTGAACGGTAGTGTATATTCAATTCTCATGCATTTAGTTCAATAAGTAAGTAGCGTATAAAGAACGCGACTGAGCCTCATGCCGTACTTTACTAGACTACATTTCTGAACCGTGTCATTTCAGAATAAGGGGTGCTGTTGTCCTGGGGGGTTCCGTGTTGCTGTTTTGTCTGTCTGGGCCTGGGGGCATGGGCTCAGGGAGAGAGGGGCGGGGTCAGAGAGAATGACAAGAATGAGGGAGAGAGTAGGGTTAGAGACAGCTGAAGGACTGATGGTGCAGAGAGGATCCAGAAAGAGATTAATCGCCAGACCACCACCAACACCCCTGACATTTTGGCTGAGCTGAGAGTGCTGACAGACATTGTGGTGGAGCTGAGGAAGATGGAGGCCAGACTGGGGGTGGAATAGCAGAAAAAAACAAAGTGATTGTACCAACAATGCATCAGGGTATCACCAAGAATTAACTGCATTTCCTAAAAGACAAAGTTAGAAAGCTGGAAATAGGAAATGCAGGTAATGACAAGAGAGCAAATACAGTACCTTTAGAAAGTATTCACACCCTTTACTTTTTCCACATTTTGTTGTGTTACAGCCTGATTTTTAAATGGAGATTACCAGACAATGTTTTTCACATTTCTTTTACAAATTAATAAAAAATGAAAATATGAAATGTCAATAACTATTCAATGCATTTGTTATGGCAAGCCTAAATACATTTAGGAGTAAAAATGTGCTTAACAAGTCACATAATAAGTTGTATGGTCTTACTGTGTGAAATAATAGTGTTTAACATGGTTGTTGAATGACTACCTCATCTCTGTACCCCACACATACAATTATCTGTAAGGTACCTCAGTCGAGCAGTGAATTTGAAACACAGATTCAACCACAAAGACCAGGGAGGTTTTCTAATGCCTCATAAATAAGGGCACGTATTGATAGATGGGTAAAAAAAAGAAAAAAATAAGCTCACTTTGAATATCCCTTTGAGCATGGTGAGGTTATTAATTATACTTTTGGATTGTGTATGTATACACCCTGTCACTACAAGATACAGGTGTCCTTCCTAACTCAGTTGCAGAAGAGGAAGGAAACCTTCCAGGGATTTCACCATGGGGCCAATTGTGACTTTAAAACAGTTGCAGAGTTTAATGGCTGTGATAGGAGACAACTGAGGATGGATCAATAACATTGTAGTTACTCAACAATACTAACCTAATTGACAGAATGAAAAGAAGGAAGACAAACCAGAATAATATTCCAAAACATGCATCCTGTTTGCAACAAGGCACTAAGGTAATACTGCAAAAAATGTGGCAAAGCAATTCACCTTTTCTGAATTCAAAGTGTTATCCTTTGGGCAAATCCAATACAACACATTACTGTTATGGGTATGCTTGGGAGAATTTCAGGATAAAAATAAACGGAATGGAGAAACCACAGGAAAAATCCTAGAGGAAAACCTGGTTCAGTCTGCTTTCCACCAGACACTGGGAGATGAATTCACCTTTCAGCAGGACAATAACCTAAAACACAAGGCCAATTATAACCTGGAGTTACTTACCAAGAAGACAGTGAATATTCCTCAGTGGCCAGGTTAGTTTTGACTTAAATCTATTTGAAAATCTATGGCAAGACCTGAAAATGGTTGTCTAGCAATGATCAACAACCAATTTGACAGAGCTTGAAGATTTTTGAAAAGAATAATGGGCAAATGTTTCACAATTCAGCACTGGAAGCTTTTAGAGACTTACCCAGAAAGATTCTGCCTGTAATCCATGCCAAAAGTGCTTCTACAAACATTGACTCAGAGGTGTGAATACTTACGTAAATTAGATATGTCTGTATTCCCTGTTCAATACATTTGCAAAAATGTCAAAAAACATTTTTTCACTGTCATTATGATGTATTATGTGTAGATGGATAAAAAAATAATATATTTAACCCATTTTAAATTCAGGCTGTAATACAACAAAATGTGGATTAAGTCAACGGGTATGAATACTTTCTCAAGGCATTGTATATATTTATTTTATTGAACCGTTATTTAACTATATTTAACTATGTTTGAGACAAATAATTATCTTCTCTGTTTACATCAATGATGTCGCTCTTGCTGCTGGTGATTCTCTGATCCAGCTCTACGCAGACGACACCATTCTGTATACTTCGGGTCCTTCTTTGGACACTGTGTTAACTAACCTCCAGACGAGCTTCAATGCTATACAACTCTCCTTCCGTCGCCTCCAACTGCTCTTAAATGCAAGTAAAACTAAATGCATGCTCTTCAACCGATCACTGCCAGCACCTGACAGCCTGTCCAGCATCACTACTCTGGAAGGTTCTGACTAAGAATATGTGGACAACTACAAATACCTATGTGTCTGGCTAGACTGTAAACTCTCATTCCAGACTCACATTAATAAGCATCTCCAATCCAAAATTAAAACTAGAATCGGCTTCCTATTTCACAAAAAGCATCCTTCACTCATGCTGACCATCCTACCGATCCTCGACTTCGGCAATGTCATTTACAAAATAGCCTCCAACACTCTACTCAACAAATTGGATGCAGTCTATCACAGTGCCATCCATTTTGTCACCAAAGCCCCATACACTACCCACCACTACGACCTGTACGCTTTCGTTGGCTGGCCCTCGCTTCATACTCGTCGCCAAACCCACTGGCTCCAGGTCATCTATAAGTCTCTGCTAGGAAAAGCCCTGCCTTATCTCAGCTCACTAGTCACCATAGCAGCACCCACCCGTAGCATACGCTCCATCAGGTATATCTCACTAGTCACCCCCAAAGTCAATTCCCCCTTTGGCCGCCTTTCCTTCCAGTTCTCTGCTGCCAATGACTGGAACAAACTGCAAAAATCACTGGAAGCTGGAGACTCATATCTCCCTCAATAGCTTTAAGCACCAGCTGTCAGAGCAGCTCACAGATCTCACGTCAGTCAGTCAGAGTTTCTTAACCATACTGTACTGTCTTTGAGTCAGTCATGTGCGTGGTCTAAATAACTCAACTGGCTAGTTTGCCTATCGGTAAGTAGAGTGGTGGCCTGTAGCATTGATCCTGCTGCTCGGATAGAGTGATCATCCGATTATCAACTGTAAATTTACGGATATGATTACGCATGTCAGCACACCCCTAGAAATTAGTGTGTATGAGAAAGGCAATCAGCTGTAAGAGCTTTCACTTGGTCTATGGGGACATCTTGTGGTTAAGTATGAATTACACCCTTTTGCTGTAGGGAGGTAAAGCATACCTATTAGCTATAATAATGAAAATGCTTCCTTCCTGGTTTAAGGTAATCATAATCTAACAGTTGGATAAAAGCAAATAATGTCATAGTGACTACTCAAAGGAAGGATGCATTTCAGGCATACTAACAAGTCCCTCTTCCAACAGTTCCAGTGCTGGTACCCACCAAAATACCTACTGGGAACTGTAGCACTCCTTGCAAGAATCATACAGTAAATTTGCCATGCCTCTCCATAATTCAACAGATTGTGCAAATTATAGTTCTTTAACGTCGCTTTTCTATAATATAAAAGAGAGGGCGATACCAATTACCTCACTACCTAATCGTTTTACCAGATAAAGAAATATTACTATATTGCAATGATCATCCATTGAGAGCATCGTGACTGGCTGCATCACCACTTACGGCAGCTGCTTGGTGATATGACCATCCCATAAATTCCAATGTATTACTTTTAATACCTGCAAATAAACCACTTAAACATCACTAAGTACACTAAATGACCAAAAGTATGTGGACACCTGCTTGTCAAACATCTCATTCCAAAGTCATGGGCATTAATATGGAGTTGGTCCCCCCTTTGCTATAACAGCGTCCACTCTTCTGGGAAGGCTTTTCACTTGAAGTTAGAACATTGCTGCAGGGACTTGGTTGCATTCAGCAACAGGAGCATTATTGAGGTCAGACGTTCCAATTCATCTCAAAGATGTTCGATGGAGTTAAGGTCAGTATTTTGTGGATGTCAGTCAAGTTCTTCCACACCGATCGACAAACCATTTCTGTATGGACCTCGCTTTGTGCACGGGGGCATTGTCATGCTGAAACTGGAAAGGGTCTTCCCCGAACTGTTGTCAAAGTTGGAAGAACAGAATCATCTAGAATGTCAACGTATATGCTGTAGCGTTGACTGCCCTTCACTGGAACTAAGGGGCTTAGCCCAAAACATGAAAAACAGCCCTAGACAATTATTCATCTTCCAAACTTTAGTTGGCATTCTGTGTTGGGGCAGGTAGCAATCGCCTGGAAATCAGCCAAACCCTGACTCAGTAAAATCAAAATGTTTGCATTTTGTTCAGTATACCTGCTCTCAACCTGATTGCTCAGCCATGAAAAGCCAACTGACATTTATCTGCATTGCTTGCCGTATGGGGTTTAGGGCTGGGTTTCTGTATAACCACTGATATCGGCCGTTGTAAAAAGGGCTTTATAAATAGTGATTGGATATACAGTTGAAGTCGGTAGTTTACATACACCTTAGCCAAATACATTTAAACTCAGCTTTTCACAATTCCTGATATTTAATCCTAGTAAAAATTCCATCTCTTAGGTCAGATAGGATCACCACTTTATTTTAAGAATGTGAAATGTCCGAATGATAGTAGAGATAATTATTTATTTCAGCTTTTATTTCTTTCATCACATTCCCAGGGGGTCTGAAGTTTACATACACTCAATTTGTATTTGGTAGCATTGCCTTTAAATTGTTTAACTTGGGTCAAACATTTCAGGTAGCCTTTCACAAGCTTCCCACAATAAGTTTGGTGAATTTTGGCCCATTCCTCATGACAGAGCTGGTGTAACTGAGTCAGGTTTGTAGGCCTCCTTGCTCACACACTTTTTCAGTTCTGCCCACAATGTTTCTATAGGATTGAGGTCAGGGCTTCGTGATGGCCACTCCAAAACCTTAACTTTGTTGACCTTGAGCCATTTTGCCACAACTTTGGAAGTATGCTTGGGGCAGGTCCATTTGGAAGACACATTTGCAACCTTCCTGTCTTAAGATGTTGCTTCAATATAGCCACAATTTTCCTCCCTCATGACATCTATTTTGTGAAGTGCACCAGTCCCTCCTACAGCAAAGCACCCCCACAACATGCTGCCACCCTGTGCTTCACGGTTGGGATGGTGTTCTTCAGCTTGCAAACATAACGGTCATTATGGCCAAACAGTTCCATCAGACCAGAGAACAATTTCTCCAAAAAGTACCATCTCCGTCCCCATGTGCAATTGCAAACCGTAGTCTGGCTTTATGGCGGTTGTGGAGCAGTGGCCTTTGCCGTTCTGGGATTGATTTGCACTTTTCACACCAAAGTACGTTCATGTTTAGGAGACAGAACACGCCTCCTTCCCAAGTGTTATGACAGCTGCGTGGTCCCATGGTGTTCATACTTGCGCACAATGGTTTGCACAGATGAACATGGTACCTTAGGCTTTTGGAAATTGCTCCTAAGGATGAACCAGACTTGTCTACAGATGTTTTTCTGAGGTCTTGGTTGATTTTGCCCATGTCAAGCAAGGAGGCACTGAGTTTGAATGTAGGCCTTCAAATACATCCACAGGTACACCTCCAATTTACTCAAATGATGTCAATTAACTCAGGTTTCTAAAGCAATGACAATTTTCTGCAATTTTCCAAGTTGTTTAAAGGCACAGTCAACTTAGTGTATGTAAAATTATGACCCACTGGAATTGATAGTGAATTATAAGTGAAAGTGAAATAATTTGTCTGTTAACAATTGTTAAAATTATGTGTCGTACACAAAGTAGATGTCCTAACCGACTTGCCAAAACTTGTGTTAAGAAATTTGGGAAGTGTTTGAGAAACTAGTTCTAATATCTCCAACTGAAGTGAATGTAATCTTCCGACTCCAAATGCACCACCTATAGTTAACATCAAGACCTTATAGTTATTCACTTAAAAGACTAAAAGCTAAAGGTATTTAAATGAGGTTTAACAGAGGCAGTTGTAGATGTGATGAGGCAGTAGTACTTCAAATTAGAAACTGGCAAAAAAAATGCAACTAACACAACCAGGTGCTATTGAAATACGTAAATATTTTACTACAAAAAACAACCAGATAATATCAGGAATGCTTGAACTTTATTGTTTTTTTTTTTAAAGAGCTGGGGATTAGGGTGGAGGGGAAGTCAGGGGTGGGATTGGAGTGAGGTCAAATGGTGGGGTTGGAGGTTAGGAGGGAATTTGGGAGGAAAATTGGGGTTAAGATGTGACATTGTTAAGAGTAGAACTAGTTGCCTCCACGAAGACGCAGGACCAGGTGAAGGGTGGACTCCTTCTGGATGTTGTAGTCGGACAGGGTGCGGCCATCTTCCAGCTGCTTGCCGGCAAAGATCAGACGCTGCTGGTCTGGGGGGATGCCCTCCTTGTCCTGGATCTTGGCCTTGACGTTCTCGATGGTGTCACTGGGCTCAACCTCGAGGGTGATGGTCTTACCAGTCAGGGTTTTAACGAAGATCTGCATACCTCCCCTCAGACGGAGCACAAGATGGAGGGTGGACTCCTTCTGGATGTTGTAGTCGGACAGGGTGCGGCCATCTTCCAGCTGCTTGCCGGCAAAGATCAGACGCTGCTGGTCTGGGGGGATGCCCTCCTTGTCCTGGATCTTGGCCTTGACGTTCTCGATGGTGTCACTGGGCTCAACCTCGAGGGTGATGGTCTTACCAGTCAGGGTTTTAACGAAGATCTGCATACCTCCCCTCAGACGGAGCACAAGATGGAGGGTGGACTCCTTCTGGATGTTGTAGTCGGACAGGGTGCGGCCATCTTCCAGCTGCTTGCCGGCAAAGATCAGACGCTGCTGGTCTGGGGGGATGCCCTCCTTGTCCTGGATCTTGGCCTTGACGTTCTCAATGGTGTCACTGGGCTCAACCTCGAGGGTGATGGTCTTACCAGTCAGGGTTTTAACGAAGATCTGCATACCTCCCCTCAGACGGAGCACAAGATGGAGGGTGGACTCCTTCTGGATGTTGTAGTCGGACAGGGTGCGGCCATCTTCCAGCTGCTTGCCGGCAAAGATCAGACGCTGCTGGTCTGGGGGGATGCCCTCCTTGTCCTGGATCTTGGCCTTGACGTTCTCAATGGTGTCACTGGGCTCAACCTCGAGGGTGATGGTCTTACCAGTCAGGGTTTTAACGAAGATCTGCATACCTCCCCTCAGACGGAGCACAAGATGGAGGGTGGACTCCTTCTGGATGTTGTAGTCGGACAGGGTGCGGCCATCTTCCAGCTGCTTGCCGGCAAAGATCAGACGCTGCTGGTCTGGGGGGATGCCCTCCTTGTCCTGGATCTTGGCCTTGACGTTCTCGATGGTGTCACTGGGCTCAACCTCGAGGGTGATGGTCTTGCCAGTCAGGGTTTTAACGAAGATCTGCATCTTGACACTGGGGAAGAGAATAATGTTAGACTAAACTACTCAAACCTGAAATAAAATGTCAAATAAACCAGGCTATAAATACACATTATAGGTAACAATCTAGTATTCATAACAATTCTGAGATGCAGTGGGTCAACTTCTAAATAGGGTAGAGCAAAGCTCCTCCCATTGGAGGTAGTACTCAGCTGACGTTTACAGCAGTTGGCTTCAGGTGCCACCATTTTAGAACAAGCTCCACGTAGTGGCTGTCATTTTGTCATAAAACCTTAGTCGAGTCCCTGAGGTAATGACTAGCTAGCTGATCATTTTAGTCTATGGGGATGTGTTTTCATTTGCAGTCAAAACGTAATATTTTGTCAGAAAATAACCTCCCCTACGCCCATTTTACAGCAACATATATTACCACTACTGCCCGATAAACCAAATCGGGATGATCGCTGGGTTTAGGTCTCGAGCCCGGTGTTTTTCGGGATGCGTTAGTAAATTAATTTTGGCTATCTACTCCGATTTAGGAGCACTCGTCTGAGTATGCCAGAGCGCATAATAACTGATGAATTTACAAACGGGCAACACTTGAATATTGCCGGTGTATAAAAACTTGGCCGAAAACGCGTATTTAATTAAGTTGCTAGCAGCACAGTTAACGTTTGTCACCAATGCTCTAGACAACATGAACATCCTAAGCAGCTCTACTAGGTCGAGTAAAATGGTCAGAGTGCGGGGTTCTCATTCGTGTCTGGAAGTAGCAAGCAAGCTAGCCAACGTTAGCCAGTTGGCAGTCAAGCCCCCAAGCTGTTGTGATGCCAGAACGCTCTGATCAACTCTAATCCTCGCTCCGTGAGCGAAACGCTCTGAATTTACTAACGGAAAATCTGACAAAACTCTGAATTTATGAACACCCAGAGAGCACTGGCACTCCAGATTGCATTTACAAAAAAACACACCCACTGTTAACGTTAGCCTCCCCCTCCATCTATATCAATATCTAGCTTGATTGAAGGGTTATCCAATGACTAACTACTGTCGAGCACCTCGGTTTAGCTTGTTAGGAAGCTAGCCAAGAACATATCCAGCCAGCTAACTTTATTTTAGTAAATAACTACTGCAGTTAGCTAAAGCTACCAGAAAGTTAGCTCGTCTATCGTCGACGTATATTCGTACACCCCCCAAAAATAGTATATTCGTACATACCCAATAAGAATAGGAAAAACAATGAACTACCAATTAACATTACGCTGAACTAAGGGTCTCTGTGAAAAAAATGTTATCATTAATGCTCATTTTGGATAATACCCTACTTACAAACAAATGATCAACGGCGCTGCTCTTGAATCTTCAGGAAACGAGGCTGTTATCGCAAACAAAGGGCTGTGTTATTTATACATTGCCGGTTAGGTATCCCTCCACCATTACACCATATGGAACTATAAACTGCGGATTTTCAAAAAAGATCCTTAACCATATGGATTGTGGATAAAATTGACTAACTCCACGACGTGTATGACATTCCAAATGTTCTATATGAATGTTTAATTTCTAAGAAATAGTGTAAGAATGGTCATATAAAAGAAGTCGTACATTGGCGGAGGTAGAAATGTGCAAAAAGAGTGAGTCGACGTTCTCTAGCAACGCGCTGAGCAGTCAAAGCGAATCCAGTCACAGATGTCGCAGTATTAACCTTGACAGCTAGTAAAATCGGATTGTGTTTTAGATAGTTATGAATTTATGTCAGAAACAGTGACGGAGCCAGAAATTCGTTGGTGGGTGGGCATGCAAAAATGTGGGTGCATATAGCCATAGAAGCACAGTGACATATGCCTCAATGCAGTCATATTAGTAGGTTATTGAGGGGTCTTTCAGTCAGTTATTTTTGTCAACCCGTCCCCTGAGAGTGATTGTCAATCCAGTTAATCTGTTCTGTTATATTTAACCAAAAATGACTAACCCAATACACTTCTTGCTTTGACTTCTGATGGTGTTTGCATGTTTAGGTAAAAATACAAATAATGTTCTGTTTGGAACACTTACAAGTAACAAGCTTTTTTTTTAAAAATTTTTTTACCCAGGACCACTCATGCTTCAGTAAATCCTACAGTTTTGCTACATTTTCAAGCAGCAGTGTAGTTAGTGTAGGAGATCAACCAGGGAACAGTTTTTGAATCAAAGAAAGTAAAAAAGAATGTAACAGGGATTGAACAGTTTATTTTAGGTCATAACATTGATTTAATAGAAACAAATTATTTACAGCATGGATCAATTCTACACAAACAGGCACAGTCATTCCCCACTTCCCACCTCCTCATAAAAGACTCCTTATCCTAACATCAACCAGCCTATATCTAGCTAGTCTCGTGTTGCAATGAGGACCACAGTGTCCTATCTGGAACGTGAAGTCACAAGCTCGACTGGTCTGCTACTGCATAGCAATCTAGTGGTGCCAAAAGCCCTGGTCTGCCCTAGAAAGCGTATCTAAATTTCAATCGCCAAAACTGACAGTTTTTTGAGAGGGACGCTCGTTTTGGGCTATAAAATTAGATTATTATGATGAAGTTCGATGCCCACTATGAATTATTTTAAAGTTTGCGACAAATCAAGATATTTAGTTAAATAGTTATCCATTCTCACTACTACATTTGTTGTCACACAGGACCACGTGCTGACATATCAATCACGGGCCTGCAGGCTATGAGGTGGATTGCGCCTCCTTGCCATAGACATTAAGGTTGACTCTCCCAGGCAGGATGAAAATGATTACATCGACCGTGATCCTTTGCTAGTTATGTCCACATTCACCATGAGTCTTAGCAATCTTTTGGTGCCATTCAGCCCCATTCAGCTATATGGCATGCTTCAAATTCAAATACTTCCGGCTTCATGCGCCATCAGGACATTTCCATAGGAATACGTCTACTGGTTTATGGTTGCCATACCTCCAAAATCACATCATTGTCACGCCTCTCTTGGAGGTCTGGAGAATTTTGTATTGCAAAGACGGTTTGAATTGTCCGCTGATTTTGATTGGATGTTACATTTCAAGAACCCTCCCCCCAATTGCCAGTAGAAGGGGTGTGTTATGTGCCTCACCGTTTTCCATCCAGTTACTTGTTGCCTATGTTAGTAAGTGCTCGTTTTCAAGTTATCAAGTGTGGCCGACAGTCTGCAATTTATATTTAAATGGTAAAGTCAAACGTCACAATTTGAGCCCTTCACGGCATGAATTTTAAGCCTGAGCCTTTACCTATGCCTGTGACGTTCAGGCCCTACCCTACCCAGGCCCGATTGCGGCTGCCAAATTTAAGGCCCAATCCAGCCCTTCCCGAAACCCGAAATCAGAAATATCTTCCTGGGTTAGTAAATCCATTAGCTGCTCCTCAGCTAGCACCCAATTGACTACATCCACTCCTTGAAGGAGAGCTCTCCTTGTCCTCGAATTGCCCAGAATGCACCGCACGGCCCACTGACGTAGCATGGGCAACGATTCAAATGGAGTTTCCCATCTCCTCAAAGTATATCTGGCTCTGGTCAACGAATGAAGAGACATGAGAGAGCAGTTAGTTGTGTTACATGATACTTTTTGGGAAATAAACCTGTTTTATATTTGACGTACCTCTGTTATGATCTTATATATGACTGCACTGCACAGCAGAGCAGAGCATTGAGCAAATTACTTATCTACAAAATGTTAGTGATCAATTTAGTAATACCTGAGCCCTACCCATACCCTAGTTATTTAAAAACAGGTATTATCCTGCCCTAACCCGATGTATAACGTCAGGCCTGTTGGGATAGGGTAGCAGAGCTCTGCAACACCTTCTAAACTGCTCTGGTGACAGTCTGATGTTTTTTTTAAACATCAGACTGTTACTATGGTTACCTCATGGATCATCAGTATGATCGAAGTCGCCCACAAAATGACTCAATAGTCTTTACAAGCCAGAATGTTGAATACAATTATATTTACACTTACATTACCGGTTGTACATGCTGTTGGTCCTTTTGGCGGTAGGTGGTGGAGATGGGCTATCCACAACAAAGGGTTGTTTAGACAACTTTTTGTGGTGCTTGTGGGTTCTGTCACTTGTATTTTCAATCTCTTTACGCATAGCATGTGATGCACAATATGTCAGCAATAGCCGAATGTAACCGAACATAATCGACTGAAGCATGCATTGCAATCAGCTGTGGTTTGGTTAGGCTCAGTTACCTCTCAATCAGCTCAGTTACCTCTCAATCAGCTGTGGTTTTGTTAGGCTCAGTTACCTCTCAATCAGCTGGGGTTTGGTTAGGCTCAGTTACCTCTCAATCAGCTGTGGTTTGGTTAGGCTCAGTTACCTCTCAATCAGCTCAGTTACCTCTCAATCAGCTGTGGTTTTGTTAGGCTCAGTTACCTCTCAATCAGCTGGGGTTTGGTTAGGCTCAGTTACCTCTCAATCAGCTGTGGTTTGGTTAGGCTCAGTCATATTGTGCAAGTGTTTGTAACCTGCGAATTACATCAGTATTGAACATTTTATCCAGAAATACCAACCATATACAGACCAGCGTACTGAAAGTCTGGCTAATAACGTTTGTGGATATTTTGTCTCAGATTACCTCCTACATAAGGACAAAATCAGCAGACAACAGGTAAAGTAACTTAAAAATAAGTTTATTTAACATTCTGACTTGTAATTGGATTGTTCAGGAATGCTGAGCCTACATATTAGAGACGATTGTGTAAGTAATTAATTATTGGATTCTCAAAGAGCCTATTTTTTCCCTTGTCTCCATTCATCCACATAGCTGCTGGCGGCACTTTGATATCACCAAAAATATAGTGAAGATTGGCCATTATTTTATTTTTGTAAGGACCCCAAAAAAATGGAGGCAGTGGGAGAACCTATTCAGGTAAGTAAACACATTTTGGAAATGTAAAAAAACAATATAATATACTTTTCTCCATTGTACTTCACTTCTTCCTATCAATGAGGTCTAGAGCACATGCATGGTTATGCCCTCTGACTGTGCTTGGTGCTTAGCCACCAGCCTTTTGGTTGATGCTGTTGTCTTCCCTGAGAGGATAATCAGGGGTCATAGGTCAGGGGTGACCGTTGTTCCAGGCGCTGACCCTGTCACCTCTCTGTCTGTGAACCTTTCATGGACATCTAAAGAAGGATGTAGACAGAACCAACACTTATCAGTTCTATACTAAAAACAGTCAATCAGCAGTCGCCTAGACATTGAGGATAGGTGGTTTTTCTGTTAGACTCACCAGAGGACGTCCTTTCTGATGTAGGCTTGCTACAGGAGTTTTAAAGTCTCCCCTCAGAAGCTACAGAGAGAGGACATAAGGTTTACATGAGCAAAAACCTGTGTGTGTGTGTGTGTGTGTGTGTGTGTGTGTGTGTGTGTTGATGTCCGTACCCTTTGTGTGTTGTTGAGGAACTGTGGGTCAGACTGTCCATAGTTAGGTGGGTTGGCTCTGGGGTCGTAGCCTAGTCTCCCCAGCATGGGGGCGATAGCGTCCATGTCTGCCATTACGTCTGGGGGCATGTGACCTACCCACCGAGTCAGAGCGTCTAAGTTCACTGGCCTCATCACCTGGTCTGTGGACCGTTCCATTCTGTGACACAAACACACATGAATAAACACACACCAAAACAGCAAGACTCCTCTGAGTCTTTGTGATGTAGCATGGCCTTGTCATCTTCTCTGATATTCACTGATACACACTTTGACAGTGAGACTCCTCCAGGTTTTCCTATAGCCTCTTCATGGTGCAGAACCCCCTCGTGCCACGGCAGACCCAGGAACTTTAGCACTGTCTGCAGGGTGGAGCGAGGGTGGAGGACCAGCCTCTCATACCTCACAGCCAGGCACCTCTTACTGCCCACCTACACACACACACACACACACACACACACACATGGTTGGTCATCACTTTCCACCTAAACACACACACACAAAGACGCACACTCACACAGATGCAGGCACAGATGCACTGCATGCACACACACACGTCAGGCACCACTCTCCGCCCACCTAAACAGATACACACACACCTGAGTGCACTGTGTCAGCATGGCCTGTGTGGCTCGGCTCCACTTGGCCAGGCAGTCCCTATAGCTGGAGAGGTCAAATCCACCGATCGTCACGCGACGCGAAATCATAGAGTACACCGCCGCTCGGCCATCTCTCAGCATCAGCAGGAACCTAGAGCTGTAGAAAGAGAGAGAGGAAGGACGTAGTGGTGTGGCGGGATAGTTGAGGAGAAAGTACTTTACAACTTTCCACCGCACTACTCATAATCCTACCTAACCCCGGTTTCAGGCCTGGAGAGGAGGCGGAGTCAGTGAAAAAGTATATAAGTTATCTCCTGTTCTGTCAGGACTTTGACCTCTGGTAATCAGTCATACGATGTGTTCTCTTCTGTAGGAGGTAACCAGGCTGCCTAGTGACTCACTAATGAGTTGTACTGTCTATATGGCTCACATGGGTCAGCATGTGAAAAGCCACACTCGATCACACCCTTATGTGTGGTGACAGAGGCTTTTGGGTTAGTGTACACTCTCATAAAAAGGTTATATCTAGAACCTAAAAGGGTTCTTCGGCTGTCCCAATAGGAGAACCCTTTGTAGAATCCTTTTTGGTTCCAGGTAAAAACACTTTTTTGGTTCCAGGGAGAATCATTTTGGGTTCCAAGTAGACCTCTGTGGATAGGGTTCTACATGGAACCCCAAAAGGTTCTACTTTGAACCAAAAGGGTTCTACCTGGAACCCAAGAAGGGCTATCAAAGGGTTATCCTATTGGGACAGCCGAAGAACACTTTTAGGTTCTAGATTGCACCTTCTTTTCTAAGAGTATATGTGTCTCGTGATGGAGGTGTGTGTGTATAGTAAAGTAAGTCAGACCTACTTGGGAAAAAGATGAGCGAGGTACTTAGCACTCTTCAAAGTAAAGGGGTCTTTATTGCAGAGTAGAGGTGCTGGCTCCCCATGTCCTGCTATGATTTGAAGGAGGAAGGCAGTGACCGCTCGGTCCAGGACCTTGGTGCTGACCCCCTCCTTCTCAGCAGCCCAGCCCAGCATAAGGCCCAGTATCCTGGGTACGACCCTCGTCTCCTCCCCACACCGCACCGCAGGGTGGGCGTCCAGCATGGCCCTACACAGTGTGGGAAATAAGACAGGGATCAAAATGACAGGGTACAGAGGTAAATACATACAGTATATAACCATATTGTCAGAATAATACAAGTAAATAAGGTAAATACAAGTAAATAAGTACTCTCCTCCTCCTTTCTCTTGTCATACCTCATCAGGGTGGTCCCGGAGCGAGGCACCCCTCCCACAAACACCAGGGGAACGTCAGAACTAACCCTCCACCCGTCCCGGACCAGCACGGTCACAGGTTCGCCCGCACCCTGGGATGGCTGCCGGCAGGGTAGACAGAAACGCAGGAACTGGGTCAGGGTGGAGATTCCACCCAGGATCAGGAGCCCTGTTAACACCCTCCGTGCTGACACACGCATCACTGATGGAGATGGTTGTGCTTAGTCATGGTCTCTTGGTCATGGGCAGGAGGCCAACTGTGTGTGCTGCTATTTTAACCAGTTTTTTTTTGTAGAAACAGATTTTAAGTTTCAGTGAGACTGACCTTGTTGAAGTAAAGGTAGAGAGGTACTTTCTGGAATAGAGGGAGAGAAACAAGAGGGACAGGAAATTGTACATCTCATATTTAAACACTACTGTTTTGAGCTTCATAAAAACTCTCTCTCTGCTGGGATGCACTGCAGAACACTTGTGTGTTTATCTGAGAGGAACTGGTCTGGCAGGTTCTTAAAAATGTCCACTTCCTCCTCATACTGTATCTCTGCAACAGCCTGGAAATGTTTTTTTGATTTACTACAGAAATCTTACTACAAACACACCCAGGGCCTATTCCTGCACAGGTCAAATATTTTCATGGCGTAAATGGAAAACTTTGTTTGTTGGATCATGATGCAAATATCAAAAATAAGGGTAATGCAGGGGATTCAAAGAAACCTCTTGTCTGGTCACGCTCTGTGTTGCAGCAGAGTTACAACTATATTGTTAATCCCCAAGTCAGTGCCTGTCTCAGTAAATATGAAATGCAAACTTTATATGGTCTTATCTGGGATTCTAGAACCTTTGCTGTCACTCGGGTAATCACAGTCAGAAATAGAACACAGATATACAGATAGACCAACCTACTCAGAGAGAGAGGGAAGGTGGAGGGGACAGAGTGAGAAAAGGACGACAGTTGAAAGACACAAACATGCAAGAAAAGGAAAACAAAGTACACAATCTGTTAACATAAAAAGAGAGAGAGAGAGAGAGAGAGAGAGTGTTTTCTGTACCTTAACGGACGGAAGAGGAAGCTGAACTGTGGTGTTCTAGTTTGAGTGTGAAGCCCGGTGCAGAACAGAGTGAGTTGATGGGGACGGAAGGAAGATTGAAGTAGTTAGAAAAGAGAGGAGAGGTTGAAGCATTGTCAGGACTGATTTCTCTGACCCAGTAAGCCTTATTCTGTTTTTATCTCCATGCTAGAAAGGACAGAAGTCACCCCACTGGGCACAATGTCAATTCAACTTCAATTCCACGTTGGTTCAACGTAATTACATTGCAATGACTTGGAAACAATGTTGATTCAACTAGTGTGTGCCCAGTGGGACCATTGCAACTTCCATGATGACTTTAATTTAATTCGAATGACAAATCTCCCCTGACACTAACCCATAATTAAAGCTGCAATATCACTTTTGGGGCGACCCTACCAAATTCACATAGAAAAGCGAGTTATATATCTTTCATTCTCATTTAAAGCATGTCTAAGAAGTGGTAGATCTGTTATTCTATGTGCACTATTTCTATGCTTCCCTGTTCTTGAGTTTTTGTGTCTTTTGCTTTCAGTTTTGTACGCCAACTTCAAACAGCTGAAAATACAATATTTTTGATTAGCGAAAATATGTTTCACAGTTGTTTAGATGGTACAATGATTCTCTATATTATACTTGCTTGTTTGGTCACAAACTGAAATTAGGTGACCTATTAGAATTTGAGCAACCAGGAAATGACAGAGCAATTTATGCATAGTGCACCTTTAGGAACAAATAACTCATATACTTGCTCCAGTTCTGAGGGTATAGCATCTATTTTTGCATGCTTCTTGTGACTGCTTTTGGTTGCAATGCTCAGTCACTGTTTGAATGTTAAATGACGAGACAGAGGCATTGATGCGAGTAACCAGTCGTGTTCAGTACATCACAAAGAGTTGCAGTAATGAACATTTACCAACAGATGACATCACTGTGCCATCTTACACCCATAGCAGTCACTCCTGCCTTTACGCATACACACACAAACACTGAAAACATAGGGCTTTCTTTGAGTCTGACCCCCAATATTCAGCTGTTTTGTTGGTTAATCACACACACAAACATACACCCTAAGAACGATAGCACCCACTTGTTTTCAAATCTTTGCTGCTAAGAAAATAACTGTTTTTGCAACAGTAACTTTCTATTTGCAAAAACATGTAGTAACAATAAGTACTGAAACATGAAGTAGCAACTGTGTTTTTGAGGCTGTTGTGTTTTGAGGTCAGGGGAAGACAAAACTGATGGGTCTGTACGAAAGCGAACCAGTTTCAACAGAAACAGAAACTATGTCACCACTGGAGTGTGTGTGAGAGACAGAGATTGCACAATAGGTGAAAAATAACAGTTGTTTTACCTACCAGGTAGTGCGCCCAGAAAAGGAACCCGTGAAGAGGTATTAAGATATAGCATGTGTGGGACTGTATGGATTTATTGTTGAATTAGCCAGAATGGAGAGACATGTTCTTTTCTTCATGTTCCAAGTGTAAAACAATTGTTCCATGTGATGCGTAGTGACATCGTGACTGTTGTGACTGTTTCTAGCTCTTGCAGGTGTGACACAGCCAGGGTGTCACCGGATCATCCCCAGCTCTCGAAGAAATAACAGATGACAAATACAAGTGTTTTTTTTTGTTTTGTTTTTTTGAAAGATTCTATTATACTTTTTATTTGACCATTTATTTCAGGAAATCAGTAACATGGTACATATTTGATTTTTTTCTCTCAAAATGAAAATGTACATGAATTAATCTGCAAAAAACATCACATTTACATCAAAATAAATACATAATCTGGTGCCGGTCTTTTCTGGTGTTGTTATGGTTGGTTGGTAAGCTTGCACATGGAAGGTCAGTTACTATGGTAAAACCAGTACTACAAACTGTTCTAAGACAAGGCCTTAGAAATTCAGAGATGGGGCCCAGACAGGAAGAGATAGTAACCTCACTTCCTCTGTCAGATTCTAAGGTGCCAATTTACCCCTACGTTTTACATCTCAATGGACCCCATTCATGTACCAATACTTTAGTTCCCTTTGGTTCTATCCTCTCCTCTTTCTGCCACCCCTTCCATACCTCTCACCCATCATCCTCCTTCTGTCTCCCTCTCTCCCCACCTATTCCTTCCCCTCTGTCCCTGTATTTGACAGCTAATAGTAGACACATGAGTAAATAGTGTTTGTCTCTTTATCTCCCAACGCCTGCAGCCCTGTTCACAGTGGGTGTTTCTCAATATGCTGCTGCCATGCTCCACACTCTCATGCTCCGAGTTCGTTCTCCGAGGACGTTCTCTTGAGTACATTCTTGTGAGGACGAGAGTGTGGAGAATGCATACAAATGTACATTTGAGAAGCACTGCGCACTCCCGTTCTATTGTATTAACTTTGACCAATACAGACAAAACACAAACTACATAAAGCAAACCCAAGCTTGTAATTATCAGCTGGCTATATGTGAATCGGATTAATCTAGCTAGCCAGCTAGTTGTACAAAAAAACAACAACCTAAAACGAAATGTTATGAAGGGTGGATGGCCAACATTAGCTACGAATTATTTGTGGATAACAGTAGCTAGCTAAAGTTAGCTACCAATTCTTCATCAGTTAGCCTGCAGTCTATGCACACTACTACAGTGGATATTCTAGGCAGTTAAATATGCCAAAATGAACAAGATCAAGATAAAATATTGTTGTCAGGGAACATATGAGATGTGAGTGGGCAACTTTTCATTTCAAAGTCGGAGTTCATTTTCTCTCGGTTCAGCTCAAATCCAGCCACCATTGATTTCAAGAAATGTTGCATTGTTTTTTATGTGATTGCGTCAACAATCCTGGGAATATTTCAGTTGAAGCTTGCACACTTCGAAATGTTTACAAGCAAATTACGCACCCCATTTCGCATATTTTGATTTGGACTCATCCTCCAACCATGCTCAGAGAATGGTAGTAAGAATATTGAGAAACACCCAGTATCTCCTGTCCTCTCTTCCTATTTTCTCCCCCTCTCCTCTCCACTCCATTCCTTTTCCTACTCATCTTCCCTCTCGCTGTTTCCTCTTTCTGTGATTGGAGGACAGGGTCATGGGGGGAAGGGGCAGATCTATAGTCAGTCTGTATTTACATCACTTCCTTTTTGGTGGGGCTGAGGAGGAGAAAGGGTAAGGGAGTGGGTTTGGTTGGGTGGGTGGAAGCTTCTTCATTTTGGGATTCTGACAGTTGAGAAAGTCATCATATTGATACCTCATATTCACGGGTGTCCTGAGAGAGGGAGAGAAAGAGTTGTTCTATTTGTATTTTATTAATTTAACCTTTATTTCACTAGGCAAGTCAGTTAAGAACAAATTCTTATTTACAATGACAGCCTACCCCGGCCAAACCCCAACGATGCTGGGCCAATTGTGGGCCGCCCTATGGGACTCCCAATCAAGACCGGTTGTGATACAGGCTGGAATCGAACCTGGGTCTGTAGTGATGCCTCTAGCACTGACATGCAGTACCTTAGACCGCTGTGCCACTGCAGAGCCCAGTATTAAATACCCTCCTGTCTCATACAATGACTATGTTTGTGTGTGTGTGTGTGTATACTTCCTCACCCCTCCTGTCTCGTAGAGTGGGTTGTCAAACTCGCTCTCCACTGTGATCTGGCTGTAGGGGTGTGGGTGGATGAGTGGCAGCCGCAGGTTGGAGTTGTAGCGACACCTGGTGGCCAAGAGAGGAACAGCAGGGTGTCAGGACTAAAAATAAATAATGACACCACTGTTTCCATGAGCAGAGAGAGAGAGAACTGAGCAGGATAAAGAATATTAATGTTCTCATGTGAGTCACTTGTCTCATTAATTTGGAGCCTATTTAATGAGGTGAAACTTTGAAATGTTGAAGATAGAATTGTCACACGTAGAGCAGCTGACAAGATTCCCTTTTCTACATGACAGAATAATGTCTGTTCTTCACAATACATTTCCATCTGAATGTTCTGTAACCTTGTGACATATGCTATTCAACCGTAACCAAGGCTGCACAGTCAGATGGGAAGGTAACCAGGGCAGTTTGTGTTTATTCAATTGTCATAGAGTTTCCATATGACCATTGATGAACAATATTGCTTTGAAATGGAATTGAATACAAAATATTCATCTCCAGTGTATTCAAGTAAGTAGAGTTCAGGGACGCCCATTCACTGGGCAACAAATGGGATTATATTATATGTTTTAAAAAAAATGAAAGCCTTATTTGCTACTTCAATTGATCCAATGATAATCTAAATAGGTCACTGTGTTGAACAGGTCCACTGGTGTGTAGAGGTGTTTTGAGGTGATAGGGAGTGTAGTCTTACCGTGTGACGTAGACATAGGCTCCTCCCAGCAGCACGGAGAGCAAAAGTACAAGGATGAAGATAGCCAATGCCATGTTACCTCCATCCAGACCTGACCCGGCAGCTGCTTCCGCAACTGGAGGGGAGGGGAGAGATGGAGAAAGGGAAGGAGAAGGTAGGTAAGGGGAGAGCATGAAAGAGAAAGGGAAGGAGGAAGAAAGATAACTTCAGTTCAGTCCCAGTGAAAAGGTGGTAATAATAGAGCATTACAAAGGCAGAAAATATAAAAGCTAATCAGACAATTAACAAAGGGTCGTTCACGTTGGCATTTGAGCATGGCATTTAGAGCATGGCATTTTGAGCATGGCATTTGAGCATGGCATTTAGAGCATGGCATTTTGAGCATGGCATTTTGAGCATGGCATTTGAGCATGGCATTTTGAGCATGGCATTTGAGCATGGCATTTGAGCATGGCATTTTGAGCATGGCATTTGAGCATGGTATTTGAGCATGGCATTTTGGAAAAATGTTACTTCTTTGTTCTAGATTTGTATTTATTTAAATGTATTTGTGTACATCTTCCCATCCTAAAGGTAAATGGCTTTACATGTGTTTTACCATTATAATTACACTGTGCCACCAGTAAGAGTTGTAACATCAATGATACTAACATCAATGATAGTAATATCAATGATACTAACATCAATGATACTAACATCAATGAGATGTTTTAGGTCAATTTGTTTGTAAATGGAGGCCACAAATACTCAAATCTAATGCCATCAATCCTTTAAAGATCCTGAACAGTCATTCTGAAAAGTACTTTTCTATCATGGCTAACTACCAGAAAGTTTGAAAAGTCAGGCTGAGTTGCCGGGTAGCTTACATTTATGAGCTCGCCTTGACTGACAGCTCTTCTCCTGACCCCTCCTGTCTCAGCCTCCAGTATTTATGCTGCAGTAGTTTATGTGTCGGGGGGCTAGGGTCAGTTTGTTATATCTGGAGTACTTCTCCTGTCCTATTCGGTGTCCTGTGTGAATCTAAGTGTGCGTTCTCTAATTCTCTCCTTCTCTCTTTCTCTCTCTCGGAGGACCTGAGCCCTAGGACCATGCCCCAGGACTACCTGACATGATGACTCCTTGCTGTCCCCAGTCCACCTGGCTGTGCTGCTGCTCCAGTTTCAACTGTTCTGCCTTATTATTATTCGACCATGCTGATCATTTATGAACATTTGAACATCTTGGCCATGTTCTGTTATAATCTCCACCCGGCACAGCCAGAAGAGGACTGGCCATCCCACATATGCTCTCTCTAATTCTCTCTTTCTTTCTCTCTCTCGGAGGACCTGAGCCCTAGGACCATGCCCCAGGAATACCTGACATGATGACTCCTTGCTGTCCCCAGTCCACCTGACTGTGCTGCTGCTCCAGTTTCAACTGTTCTGCCTTATTATTATTCGACCATGCTGATCATTTATGAACATTTGAACATCTTGGCCATGTTCTGTTATAATCTCCACCCGGCACAGCCAGAAGAGGACTGGCCACCCCACATAGCCTGGTTCCTCTCTAGGTTTCTTCCTAGGTTTTGGCCTTTCTAGGGAGTTTTTCCTAGCCACCGTGCTTCTTCACCTGCATTGCTTGCTGTTTGGGGTTTTAGGCTGGGTTTCTGTACAGCACTTTGAGATATCAGCTGATGTACGAAGGGCTATATAAAATAAATTTGATTGAAATTTGATTGATTTGAAAGGCCTATATCAAGCAACTTGGATGCAGTGAGCAGTGTTGCTGTAAAATCATCTCAAGCAAATTCAGTGATATACAAAGCAACACAAACAACATTGAAATTGTATTAATTATATGATTTATTTTTATAAACATCTCCCTTTTGGCATGTCTCTTGTGATGCGGTTTATAGCAGCACTAACGGATGTGTTGACTTGACAGCTGTGTCTGAGTTTTGAACAACCCTTCCCCCCTTTAGTTCCATGCTGGCTGAAGACCTAGCTGGCCAGTAACTAGCTAATACCAGACACAGATCAAATCAAAAATCAAATTGTATTTGTCACATGTGCCAAATACAATGCTACTTACAAGCCCTTAAACAATGCAAACATGTGTTAATTCTTATGGCTTAGATCCCGCTAACGGGATTGATATGACAACAGTCAGTGAAAGTGCAGGGCGCCAAATTCAAAACAATAGAAATCTCACAACTAAAATTCCTCAAACATAGAAGTAATTTACACCATTTTAAAGATAAACTTGTTGTTAATCCCACCACAGTGTCCGATTTCAAAAAGGCTTTACAGTGAAAGCATACCAAACGATTATGTTAGGTCAGCACCTAGTCACAGAAAAACACAGCCATTTTTTCCAGCCAAAGAGAGGAATCACAAAAAGCAGAAATAGAAATAAATGAATCACTAACCTTTGATGATCTTCATCAGATGACACTCATAGGACTTCATGTTACACAATATATGTATGTTTTGTTCGATAAAGCTCATATTTATATACAAAAATCTGAGTTTACATTGGCACGTTATGTTTAATAGTTCCAAAACATCCGGTGATTTTGCAGAGAGCCACAACAATTTACAGAAATACTCATCATAAACTTTAATATAAAGATACAAGTGTTATGCACAGAATTAGAAATATACTTCTCCTTAATGCAACCGCTGTGTCAGATTTTTAAAAAACTTTACGGAAAAAGCAAACCATGCAATAATCTGAGTACAGCGCTCAGAAAACAAATCAAGCCATACAGATATCCTCCATGTTGGAGTCAACAGAAGTCAGAAATAGCGTTAGAAATATTCACTTACCTTTGATGATCTTCATCAGAATGCACTTTCAGGAATCCCAGTTCCACAATAAATGTTTGATTTGTTCGATAAAGTCCATCATTTATGTCCAAATACCTCCTTTTTGTTTGCGCGTTTAGCCCAGTAATCCAAATTCATGATGCGCGAGCAGACGAAAAGTCAAAAAGTTTTGTTACAGTCCGTAGAAACATGTCAAAACGAGGTATAGAATCAATCTTTAGGATGTTTTTATCATAAATCTTCAATAATGTTCCAACCGGAGAATTCCTTTGTCTTCAGAAGTGCAATGGAACTCAAGCTAATTCTCACGTGAACGCGCGTGGTCAGCTCATGCCACTCTGCCAGACCACTGACTCATTCAGCTCCCATTCCCTCCTCATTCACAGTAGAAGCATCAAACAAGGTTCTAAAGACTGTTGACATCTAGTGGAAGGCTTAGGAAGTGCAATTTGACCCCATAGACACTGTATATTCGATAGGCAAAGAGTTGAAAAACTACAAACCTCAGATTTCCCACTTCCTGGTTGGATTTCTTCTCAGGTTTTTGCCTGCCATATGAGTTATGTTACACTCACAGACAACATTCAAACAGTTTTAGAAACTTCAGAGTGTTTTTTATCCATCTACTAATAATATGTATATATTAGCAACTGGGCCTGAGTAGCAGGCAGTTTACTCTGGGCACCTTATTCATCCAAGCTACTCAATACTGCCGCCAGCCATAATAAGTTTTAAGAAAGTATTTACTAAATAAACTGAAGTTTACATTTTTTTAAATAAAGAAGAAAATAGAAAAAACAACACAATTAAAGAGCAACAATAAAATAACAGTAACAAGGCTATATACAAGGGGGTACCGGTACAGAGTCAATGTGCGAGGTCACAGGTTAGTCTAAGTAATTGAGGTAATAGGCCAAGCAGTTGCCATAACAGGCGGTGATGCAACCAATACTCTCGATGGTGCAGCTGTAGATTTTTTTAAGGATCTGAGGACACATGCCAAATCTTTTCAGTCTCCTGAGGGGGAATAGACATTGTCATGCCCTCTTCATGACGGTCTTGGTGTGTTTGGACCATGATAGTTTGGACACCAAGGAACTTGAAGCTCTCAACCAGCTCCACTACAGCTCTGTCGATGAGAAAGGGGGCGTGCTAGGCCCTCCTTTTGCTGTAGTCCCCGATCATCTCTTTTGTCTTGATCACGTTGAGGGAGAGGTTGTTATCCTGGCATCACATTGCCAGGTCTCTGACCTCCTCCCTATATGATGTCTCATCGTTGTCGGTGATCAGACCTACCACTGTTGTCTTGTCTGAAAACTTAATGATGGTGTTGGAGTCGTGCTTGGCCATGCAGTCATGAGTGAACAAGGAGTACAGGAGTGGACTGAACACGCACCCCTGAGGGGCCCCCGTGTTGAGGATTAGCGTGGCAGATGTGTTGTTACCTACCCTTACCACCTGGGGGTGGCCCATCGGGAAGTCAAGGATCCAGTTGCAGAGGGAGGTGTTTAGTCCCAGGGTCCTTAGCTTAGTGATGAGCTTTGAGGGCACTATGGTGTTGAAAGCTGAGCTGTAGTCAAATGAAATCAAATTTTATTTGTCACATGCGCCGAATACAACAGGTGTAGGTAGACCTTACAGTGAAATGCTTACTTACAAGCCCTTAACCAACAATGCAATTTTAAGAAAATACCTAAAAAAATAACAATTAAGAGGGGGGGAGGTGCAAATAGTCTGGGTAGCCATTTGATTCGCTGTTCAGGAGTCTTATGGTTTGGGAGTCAAAGCTGTTTAGAAGCCTCTTGGACCTAGACTTGGCACTCCGGTACCACTTGCCGTGTGGTAGCAGAGAGAACAGTCTATGACTAGAGTGGCTGGAGTCTTTGATGATTTTTAGGGCCTCCCTCTGACACCACCTGGTATAGAGGTCCTGGATGGCAGGAAGCTTGGCACCAGTGATGTACTGGGCCGTACGCACTACCTTCTGTAGTGCCTCGGAGGCCGAGCAGTTGGCATACCAGGCAGTGATGCAACCCGTCAGGATGCTCTCAATGGTGCAGCTGTAAAATCTTTTGCGGATCTGAGGACCAATGCCAAATCTTTTCAGTCTTGGGGGGAAATAGGTTTTGGTCAATGAATAGCATTCTCACATAGGTGTTCCTTTTGTCCAGGTGGAAAAGGGCAGTGTGCAGTGCAATAGAGATTGCGTCATCTGTGGATCTGTTGGGGCTGTATGCAAATTGTAGTGGGTCTAGGGTTTCTGGGATAGTGGTGTTGATTTGAGCCAGGACCGGCCTATCAAAGCACTTCATTGCTACAATGATACGAGTCAGTAGTCATTTAGGCAGGTTACCTTGGTGTTCTTGGGCACAGGGACTATGGTGGTCTACTTGAAACATGTTGGTATTACAGACTCGGACAGGGACAGGTTGAAAATGTCAGTGAAAACACCTGCCAGTTGGTCAGTGCATGCTCGGAGTACAAGTCCTGGTAATCCGTCTGGCCCTGCGGCCTTGTGAATGTTGACCTGTTCAAAGGTCTTACTCACATTGGCTACGGAGAGCTAGATCACACAGTCATCCGGAACAGCTGGTGCTCTCATGCATATTTCAGTGTTGCTTGCCTCGAAGGACGCATAGAAGTAATTTAGCTTGTCTGGTAGGCTCGTGTCACTGGGCAGCTCGTGGCTGTGCTTCCCTTTGTAGTCCGTAATAGTTCCTAAGCTCTGCCACATCCGACGAGCATTGGAGACGTTGTAGTAGGCATTGCGGGATTTCTTATAAGCGTCTGGGTTAGAGTCCCGCTCCTTGAAAGCTACCCTTTAGCTCAATGTGGCTGTTGCATGAAATCCATGTCTGTTACAACTTCTACAATGGTGAGTGGAGGAGTCAAGCGCAGAAAGCAGGTAACTCAGTTTGTGGATATTTTATTCCATAGACTGTGGAGCCACGACATGCAAAACACCAGGGCGCATGAAACAACCCGTCCCAAAATACAACGGACTAAACTGTCCGGAAAAAATACTCTTTACACTCATACACCAGATAACAGAAAACAAGCCCGCACAAATACCCAGCGGGCCTAGTGCCCTTAAATAGCCTACAAACAAACACTAACTCAAAACAGGTGTACCCAATTACCCAATAAACAGAAACAAACGGAAAGGGAATCGATGGCAGCTACCCCTCCCAGTCAACGAGGTACTGCAGGCCCCTCACCCGGCGTCTCGAGTCCAGAATAGCTCGTACTGTGTACGCCGGGGACCCCTCGATGTCCAGAGGGGGTGGAGGGACCTCCGGTACCTCACCGTCTTGTAGGGGACCAGCTACCACCGGCCTGAGGAGAAACACATGAAACGAGGGGTTAATGCGATTGTAAGAGGGAAGTTGCAATCTATAACACACCTCGTTTATCCTCCTCAGGACTTTAAATGGCCCCACACACTGCGGCCCCAGCTTCCGGCAGGGCAGGCGGAGGGGCAGGTTTCGGGTCGAGAGCCAGACCCTGTCCCCTGGTGCGAACACCGGGGCCGACGGGGCAGACGCACCGCCCCCCCCCCTTCAGCAGTGAGGTAATGGGCGCCGCTACTTGGCCAAAACCACCTCCTTTACCGTGGTCGGAGTCGGCCAATTACACACGGCGTTAACGCGGTCACACTCCATCACCACCCCCGAGCTGGAAATGCAATAACCCAGGAAGGAAACGGCTGGTTTGGAGAACACACATTTCTCAGCCTTAACGTATAGGTCATGCTCCAGCAGTCGCCCAAGAACCTTGCGCACCAGGGAGACATGCGTGGCGCGTGTGGCAGAATAAATCAAGATGTCATCAATATAGACTACCACACCCTGCCCGTGCAAGTCCCTGAGAATCTCATCTACAAAGGATTGGAAGATGGCTGGAGCATTTTTCAACCCATACGGCATGACGAGGTACTCATAGTGGCCTGATGTGGTACTTAACGCTGTTTTCCACTCGTCTCCTCCCCGAATACACACCAGATTATACGTGCTCCTGAGGTCCAGTTTTGTGAAGAAACGCGCTCCGTGGAATGATTCCACCGCCGTAGCGATGAGAGGTAGCGGATAACTAAAACCCACTGTGATCGAATTGAGACCTCGATAATCAATGCACGGACTCAGACCTCCCTCCTTTTACCTCACAAAAAAGAAACTTGAGGAGACGGGTGACATGGAGGGCCGAATGTACCCCTGTCTCAGAGCCTCCGCGACATATGTCTCCATAGCCAACGTCTCCTCCTGTGACAGTGGGTACACGTGACTCTGGGGAAGTGCAGCGTTCTCCTGGAAGTTTATCACGCAATCCCACCGTCGATGGGGTGGTAATTTGGTCGCTTTTTTCTTACTAAAAGCGATAGCCAAATCGGCATATTCTGGGGGAATGCGCACGGTGGAAACCTGGTCTGGACTCTCCACCGTCGTGGCACCGATGGAAATTCCTAAACACCTACCCGAACACTCGTCTGACCACCCCTGAAGAGCCCCCTGTTTCCAGGAAATGAGGGGATTGTGAATAGCCAGCCAGGGAACCCCCAACACCACTGGAAACCCAGGTGAATCAATAAGGTAGAAACTGATCTTCTCCTTATGATCACCCTGCGTTACCATGTCCAGCGGAATCGTGGCCTCCCTGACCAACCCTGACCCTAACGGTCGGCTATCTAAGGAGTGCACGGGGACAGGTGGGTCTATCTGCACTAACGGAATACCCAATTTACGGGCGAGTTCGCGATCCATAAAACTCCCAGCTGCGCCTGAATCGACTAGCGCCTTATGCTGAAGAGAGGGAAAAAACGCAGGGAAAAAAATAAACAAAAACATGTGACCAACAGAGAGCTCTGGGTGAGTTTGGTGCTTGCTCACCTGGGGTGGCCGAGAAGTGTTCCGCTGGCCAGCTCGACTCCCGGAGGAACTCCTCCAGCACCGGTCCGAAGTGTGTCCTCTCCGTCCACAATAGGCGCAGGAGGAGCCTCCTCCTCTGGTCTCCCTAGATGCAGCTCCTCCCAACTCCATCGGAGTGGGAGCGGGAGGACTGGAAGGTGGAATTGACAGGACCCCTTCTGAACGCCCGCGGGCAGCTAGCAGGTTGTCCAATCGAATCGACATGTCTATTAGTTCATCCAGGGAGAGAGTTGTGTCCCGACAAGCTAGCTCCCGGCGGACGTCCTCCCGGAGACTGCAACGGTAATGGTCAATCAGGGCCCTGTCATTCCACCCAGCACCAGCAGCCAGGGTCCTGTCATTCCACCCAGCACCAGCAGCCAGGGTCCTGTCATTCCACCCAGCACCAGCAGCCAGGGCCCTGTCATTCCACCCAGCACCAGCAGCCAGGGCCCTGTCATTCCACCCAGCACCAGCAGCCAGGGTCCTGTCATTCCACCCAGCACCAGCAGCCAGGGCCCTGTCATTCCACCCAGCACCAGCAGCTAGGGTCCTGTCATTCCACCCAGCACCAGCAGCCAGGGCCCTGTCATTCCACCCAGCACCAGCAGCCAGGGTCCTGTCATTCCACCCAGCACCAGCAGCTAGGGTCCTGTCATTCCACCCAGCACCAGCAGCTAGGGTCCTGTCATTCCACCCAGCACCAGCAGCCAGGGTCCTGTCATTCCACCCAGCACCAGCAGCTAGGGTCCTGTCATTCCACCCAGCACCAGCAGCCAGGGCCCTGTCATTCCACCCAGCACCAGCAGCCAGGGTCCTGTCATTCCACCCAGCACCAGCAGCTAGGGTCCTGAACTCCAATGCAAAGTCCTGCGCACTCCTCGTCTTCTGTCTGAGGTGGAACAGTCGCTCACCTGCCGCTTTGCCCTCTGGTGGGTGGTCGAACACAGCTCGAAAACGGCGGGTGAACTCCAGGTAGTTGTCCCGAGCCGAGTCTGGGCTGTTCCAGACAGCGTTGGCCCAGTCCAGGGCCCTACCCGTTAAACAGGAGACGAGGAGGCTCACACTCTCCTCACTCGAGGGAGCCGGACGCATGGTAGCCAGGTAGAGCTCGAGCTGGAGCAAAAATCCCTGGCACCCAGCCGCCGCTCCATCGTACTCCCTCGGGGGGGAGAGACGCAATGTGCTGGACCCAGAGGACGACGTAGGTGGAGTAGGTGGCGTCGTCTGTGGGGGAGCTGGGGTAGACGTCGGTAGACCACTTCTCTCCCATCGTTCCATCCTCTCCATCATCTGGTCCATCGCTGTACCGATCCGATGGAGGACAGCTGTATGGTGATGAACGCGCTCCTCCATAGTTGGGAGAGGGGTGGTCGCTGCTCCTGCTGACTCCATTTTGGAGGTGCGGGCTTCTGTTACAACTTCTACAATGGTGAGTGGAGGAGTCAAGCGCAGAAAGCAGGTAATTCAGTTCATGGATATTTTATTCCATAGACTGTGGAGCCACGACATGCAAAACACCAGGGCGCATGAAACAACCCGTCCCAAAATACAACGGACTAAACTGTCCGGAAAAAATACTCTTTACACTCATACACCAGATAACAGAAAACAAGCCCGCACAAATACCCAGCGGGCCTAGTGCCCTTAAATAGCCTACAAACAAACACTAACTCAAAACAGGTGTACCCAATTACCCAATAAACAGAAACAAACGGAAAGGGAATCGATGGCAGCTAATAGGCCAGCGACGACGACCGCCGAGCGCCGCCCGAACAGGAAGAGGCACCCTCTTCGGCGAGATTCGTGACAATGGCTTCTGGTTGAGGAATGTACGTACGGTCACTGTGGAGACGCGATCATCGATGCACTTATTGATGAAGCCAGTCACTGATGTGGTGTACTCCTCAATGCCATCGGAAGAATCCGGAAAATATTCCAGTCTGTGTTATCAAAACAGTCCTGTAGCTTAGCATCTGCGTCGTCTGACCACTTCCATAATGAGCGAGTCACTGG
>NC_143026.1:21567500-21635000 GCF_057628025.1 Oncorhynchus mykiss
GACCCCAATGGTCTCTGTGACCCAGCAGGAAGCCCTCAATGTCCCTTTACCTACCTCACCTGCAGCAGACAGAGTCAAGGACATGTCAATTTCAATAAGAACACCTGCTATGCAACGTTTCCACAACACCCTCTCTCTAGTCGAAGCAGAGGTCATAGAACTCAGAGAGAACAAGCTTCAAGAGGAGTACACTGTCCAGAAACTAAAAGAAGAGATTAAACAGTTCAGGGAGGAGAGCAGAGCATGTATTGCTAAATTAGAAAGCAGAATGGACAAGCTGAGTCAGACAAATGATGACCTCAGAGACCATCTGAGCACAACAAGAAAGGAGCTCGAACAAAAAGAGAGATACATTGACACACTCAACCGGCAGAGAGTCATTGTGTCCTCTGCATCTAGAGAACATGTCCACCAGCTTGGTACAACACAAGCAGAACCTGAGACCAGCATGGCCTCCACCACACAGCCTGATGACACTGCACCAGCCTATCAGTCTGCTCCAGCCCAGGTCAACCTACCAGCCTCTCAGTCTGCTCCAGCCCAGGTCAACCTACCAGCCTCTCAGTCTGCTCCAGCCCAGGTCAACCTACCAGCCTCTCAGTCTGCTCCAGCCCAGGTCAACCTACCAGCCTCTCAGTCTGTTCCAGCCCAGGTCAACCTACCAGCCTCCCAGTCTGCTCCAGCCCAGGTCAGAATACCAGCCTCCCAGTCTGCTCCAGCCCAGGTCAACCTACCAGCCTCCCAGTTTGCTCCAGCCCAGGTCAGAATACCAGCCTCCCAGTCTGCTCCACCCAGACAATCACCCACAACTGCAATCCTAATTGATTCAAATGGGAAGTTCTTAGTCCAGGAAAGATTATTCCCTAGACACCAGGTGTATAAGTTCTGGTGTCCTACAACTGAGAGTGCAATGCAGCTACTCAGTCAGAACAGGATTGACACCCCTGACAACATCATCATCCACACTGGCACTAACGACCTTCATGCCAAAGGTGAAAATGTATCTGGGGCAGTGAGAAGAGTGGCAGAACGGGCACAGGCTATGTTCCCAACAACCAATATAGTTGTGTCCACCCTCCTACCAAGAAAAGACTTCCCAGGAAAGTTGATCGACAAAATAAATCAACAGATCACTGTGGACTGTGCCTCACTGCTCAACGTCAGAACGGCTCACCACCCCACTCTGACATGTCAACACTTATATGATAATATACATCTTGATCAGGACAGTATCAGAACCTTTGCCAAGGACTTAAAAGATGCAACACTTGGCAGGGACCCACACACCCATCACCCCAGCTACAGAGGTCCCCCGCCCCACCTTCTGAAACAACAGTACCTCCACCATCCCGAGGAGAAAAGAGCCAGACATGGCTTATTACAGCACAGCTCTACTAGACCAGGCCCAACACAGCACATATTTACCAGACCAGACCCGCCTCAGGACAGCACAACTAGACCCGTCCCATCACAACACAGCTCTACTAGACCTGGCCCATCACAACACAGCTCTACTAGACCCGGCCCATCACAACACAGCTCTACTAGACCCGGCCCATCACAACACAGCTCTACTAGACCCGGCCCATCACAACACAGCTCTACTAGACCTGGCCCATCACAACACAGCTCTACCAGACCAGACCCATCACAAAACAGCTCTGACCACTACTCCAGGGTCGGTCAGAACACTGCCCTTCAGGGAAGTAGACCACATGATGCAGTCCACACCATGTATCAGTCAGATCGTCAGCCTACATATGCTGAGGTAACCTCTGGCAGAAGACCCCTAGAACAATCAGAGATAGGAGAGGTGCGCCAACTACTGCAACTAATATGCAGACTACTGAGCTAGACAGTCCCTTTAATTCACACACGGGCACGCGCACACACACACACACACACACAAACACACAGGGTTGCAGATTGCATTGTACTTATTTTATGTGCAATCTTATTCCATTCTTATTAATTTGTTTACAAACATTCCTAAATGTATTGACACCGGTATTATAATAATTATTATATGTAATGGTGTGTGTGTGTGTGTGTGTGTGTGTGCGCGTGTGTGTGTATGTATGTGTGTATATGTGTATGTGCATGTATGTGTATATATATATATATATATATATGTATATGTGTATATGTATGTGTATATATATATATATATGTATGTGTATGTGTGTGTATGTATATTGTATGTATGTGTGTGTGTGTGTGTGTATGTATGTATGTATGTATGTGTGTATGTATATGTGTGTATGTATGTGTATGTATGTGTATATATATATATATATATATATATATATATATATATATATATATATATATATATATATATATATATATATATGTATGTATGTATGTATGTATGTATGTATATATATATATATATCGATGTACTTTACTCAAACCAGTGAATATCCCTTATTATAAATGAGATCATTAACTATCAGCTCTTGGAATATCCAGGGCCTATACTCTTCACATTTTGGTTATAAAACAACAAATCCAGAATTGATTAAAAACATCAAGGGACAGGACATCATAATCCTACTGGAAACATGGTGTCGTGGAGACATAGATACTCAGTGTCCCTCAGGCTATAGAGAAAGTTTACTACCATCAATCAAACATAAAAATGTTAAACGGGGCCGAGACTCAGGTGGAATCATCATTTGGCATAAGCAGGACTTAGCACCGATTGAAATGAAAAAAGGTACCACTCACATTTGGCTAAAACTGAACAAAGGTACAATCTATAGTGACAATGATGTATACATATGTGCAGCTTATGCTCCTCCTTCAGATTCATCATATTATGATGATAAGTTTTTTGACAATCTCCAGACAGAAATCATTACATTTCAGGCGCAAGGTAAAGTGCTTCTTTGTGGAGATTTCAATGCAAGAACAGGTTCTGAGCCTGACTACACTGATGCGGGAGGTAACCACCACATATTTGGACACCCCTCCTTGTACAGTTGCCCAATCATAAATAATAGAAACAGTCCTGACCAAATACTGAACAAAAATGGAAAAGAGTTAGTACATCTCTGTCGAGCCTTAGGCCTGTACATGCTTAATGGTAGAATCAGAGGGGACTCTTTAGGTCAGTTTACTTACTGCTCAGCTCTTGGGACAAGTGTAGTCGATTATGCCATCACTGACATTGACCCCTCCTCCATTAGTGCATTCACTGTCAGACCACAGACACCATTGTCAGATCACAGTCAGATCAACGTGTTTCTGAAGAAATTAACCGGCAATATTAATTCAAAAAAACAGCCCAATAAACTCTACAACATAAACCAATCGTACAGATGGGCTCCAAACAGTGCAGAGACATTCATTGAAACATTGAACTCAAATGAAATGATGAACTCTATACAGTTTTTCAATAACTCACAGTACCAAAACAATAAAGATGGTGTCAATTCAGCTACCCAAAACATCAACTGCATATTCCAAAAAGCAGCATCAAAAGCAAATTTGAGAAAACCAAAGCAATGCAACATCAGAAGCAAAAATCAAAATGTTTCTGACAAATGGTTTGATAATGAATGTAAAACAATTAGAAAACACCTAAGACAAATGTCAAACAAAAAACATAAGCAGCAAAACAACTCAGAGCTACGATATGAATACTTTGAAACTCTGAAACAGTATAAACAAACACTGAAATGCAAGAAATTGAATTATACCAACAAGACACTTGATGAAATTGAAAACGCAATTGACCAAAATCAGTTCTGGGACATGTGGAACAATTTAAGCACAACAAAGCCACAAGAATTAGCCATACAAGATGTAGGAATTTGGAAAACTTATTTTGATAATCTATACAAAAACATCCCACAAAAAGACTTACAACAGAACCAATTAGAAATTAAAGAAACATTGAACATCCTTGAATCAGTCATTAAAAACAACCAAAATCCATTAGATTACCCAATAACACAACAAGAACTAAATGAAAAGCTAAAATCTATTAAATCAAAGAAGGCTTGTGGTGTAGACAACATCAGAAATGAAATGCTGAAAAACAGCACACCTGAGTTGCAAAATGCTGTGCTTAAATTGTTCAACATGGTGTTAACTTCTGGCTGCTTCCCTGATGTCTGGAACCAGGGGCTCATCTCCCCTATCCACAAAAATGGAGACAAATCAGACCCCAATAATTACAGGGGAATTTGCGTAAACAGTAACTTGGGAAAGATTTTCTGTAGCATTTTGAATTCAAGAATTCAAACCTTTCTTCAAGAAAAAAATGTAATAAGTAAATGTCAAATTGGCTTTCTTCCTAACCATCGCACTACTGACCACCTTTCACACACTAATTAATAAACACGTCCACCAAAAAAAAGAGGGCAAAATCTTTGCTTGCTTTATTGACTTTAAAAAATCATTTGATTCGATTTGGCACGAAGGGCTATTCTACAAAATTCTACAAAGTGGACTTGGTGGTAAGGTGTATGACTTAATAAAATGTATGTACACAGAAAACAAGTGTGCAATAAAAATCAAAAACCAAAGAACAGAATTTTTTTCACAATGTCGAGGTGTGAGACAAGGCTGCAATTTGAGTCCAAATCTTTTCAACATTTATATCAATGAATTAGCAGACATGTTGGACCAATCTCCAGCCCCAGGACTCACACTATTTGACACAGAGGTGAAATACCTGCTATATGCTGATGACTTGGTACTTCTATCAACAACCAAAGAAGGTCTTCAACAAAACATGAATATTCTGGAGCAATATTGCCATAATTGGGCCCTGGCAGTAAATTTCCAAAAAACTAAAATCATGATTTTCCAAAAAAAACCCAGGTGTCAGAAACACAAATGTAAATTCACCCTGAACAACACCTTAATTGAACACACAAAAAATTACACCTACCTTGGTCTGACCATATCTGCATCGGGAAACTTTAATATGGGAGTGAAGGCACTCAAAGAAAAAGCCCGCAGAGCAATGTATGCAATAAAAATGATTATTATTCAGAATATAATTGTCCTATAGCTATTCTATTTTTGATTTTTTTCATAGCATGTCCAAAGTTGTTGTTTTTCATTAACTTATGTTTTTCATGTTGAGGTGATGTAATGTTTCTAGTCTCAAAGCAATCTGGTCTCCAATTTAACTTGGATGAAAACATTTTGTTTTGCTTTGTTATTATGGTTATTATGGTATTATAATATTATTATTATTCAAAATCAACATCCCAATTAGAATTTGGACTAAAATATTTGACAGTGTAATCCTACCAATAGCACTTTATGGAAGTGAGGTTTGGGGGCCACTCAATAAACTGGATTTTAAAATGTGGGACAAACATCCAATTGAAGCCCTACATGCAGAATTCTGTCGGAAAATCCTACAAGTCCAGAGAAATACACCAACTAATGCATGTAGGGCAGAATTGGGCCGCTTTCCAGTAATAATGAAAATACAGAAAAGATCATTAAAATGTTGGCTACATCTAAATTCAAGTCCAAATTCGAGTCTGCAATTTAAAGCACTTCAAACCCAAGAGCTGAGCCCAGAAACGAGCCCTCTCAGTCAGCTGGTGTTGGACCTCACCAACCAAGCTGACACCAGCACTGCTTCAAAAGAAAGAATTCCAATAAGCAAAATCATGAACCAATCAAAGGAATCATATTTACAATACTGGAAAAACGAAACAAAATCCCAAAGCCGACTAAATTGCTATCTGACCCTAAACAGAGAATATGAATTGGCTGATTATCTCTACTCTGTCAGAGATATGAAGCAGAGACAGATCCTTACCAAGTACAGGCTGAGTGACCACCGATTGACAATAGAAACCGGCAGACATAAAAAGACATGGCTACCCAAAGAGGAGCGTGTATGTGGTCACTGCATGACAGGGGAGGTAGAGACAGAGATGCACTTTCTCCTTTACTGTGATAAATATGTCTCACAAAGAGATTCATTATTCACAGAAATGACTACATATATTCCACATTTTTACAAATTGAACCGAGGAAAAACTAAGAATACTCATGGGCGAAGGAGCAATGGCTCCTCTTGCAGCCAAATATGTATTTTCCTGCCATAGCCTGAGGGACACTGAATAATAACATCTGCATAGTAAACAGTAACTTACTTATTATTACTATTATTGTTATTACTATAATTATTAATGTTTACTGTAGACTGTTACCATTTTATTGTTATTATTTTTGTATTTAATTTTGTATTATTATTTACTACCATTTTATATTATTATTTGCTATCATTTATAATTTTGTTACAATGTATATTGTATACATTGTTGCTTTGGCAATATTGACACAATGTTTTTCATGCCAATAAAGCAGCTTGAATTTGAATTTGAAAGAAAGAGAGAGAAAGAAATAAAGAGAGAGAGAGAGAGAGAGAGAGAGAGAGAGAGAGAGAGAGAGAGAGGGAGAGAAAGAGAGAAAGAAAGAGAGAAAGAGAGAGAGAGAGAGAGAGAGAGAGAGAGAGAGAGAGAGAAATAAAGAAAGAGAGAGAGAGAGAGAGAGAGAGAGAGAGAGAGAGAGAGAGAGAGAGAGAGAGAGAGAGAAATAAAGAAAGAGAGTCTGGGACATTACACTGCTCTTTCATTTCCTCATCCTCCTCTTCATCTCTCTCTGTCCCTTTTTCACTCTCTGACTCTGTTTCAACTCGGCTGCAAAATAGGCTATATCCCATTCAGCTATACTTCCAATATTGGCTACCATCTCTCGTAAATGAATCTTGTCCCTCACTTTCTCCTTTCTTTCTTTACTTCCTTCCCTCCCTTCCCTCTCCATCATCGCCTCTTACCCATGTAGTTGATGATGAAGCCCTCTCCCTTGCCGAAGACAAGGCCGGCAGGGTCGGAGTGGAAGGTCACGGTGAGGTCAGGGGTTGTGGACTGTATCTTGAAGGGCCCGGCCCCACCCACGTACTGGCCCAGAATATGGGGGGTGACCTCATCACCATCCATGATGGTCAACATGTCACTGTCACTTAGGTTCAAACTGGAGAGAGAGAGAGAGAGAGAGAGTGTTGTTGAATCACTTACCAATTCTGACAGATGTTCTAAATGTATTTTTGTCCCAGAGTAAATTATATGAGTGCATATGGTATCAGCTCTATGTGGCTGACTCAGTGTGAGGTAATGGCGTAAGAGTCTACAGGCTGGATTAATCAAATGGAATGCTGGGAGCTGATGACCTCAGAGGCTGGCTAATGAGTAACATCTGGCTAGTGTAACAACCTCTTACCATCATTATTCTGACAGGTGGTTGGTGTGTGTGTGTGTGTGTGTGCGCGTCTGTCTGTATATTTGTGTGTGAGTGTGTGTATATCACTCACAGCTGTACGTTGAGCAGCACGCGCTTGTCCTCCTCTACATGTATCCTCCAGCTGCAGTCCTCTCCCTCTCCATACCACTCTGGCCAGTTAGGAGACAGGATAACACCCACTGGACCTGCCAGCTCCCCCCCACACAGAGCTGGAGATGGAGAAGGGGAAAGGGAGAGAGCGGAGGGGAGAGAGAAAAGGTGAGGAGAGGGTGAGGGAGGAAGGGGGGAGGGGAGAAAGAAGGGGGAGAGTGATGAGTTATCCCAATTAAACAGTGTCTCAGTAACACTGTGATATCAGAACTCTCTCAACACACACACACACACGGGTGCGCACAACCACACAGACACACACTCCGATCTCCCTCCCACACACACCTTTGCAGAGTGGTTCCGTGTCGTTCCAGTAGGGGTCTCTGGCATTGATACACTCTATGACGGGCGGCCCCTGCTCCAGAGAGTGACCAGGATCACAGCTGAACTGCACCACAGCTCCAACCCCATAAACCTGGTCAGTGGTGCTGAAGTTACCATTCTGCAGGTAGGGCTCATAACAGTGCCCACGCTCAAAAGCTGCAGAGGGGGAGGAAAGAAAAGGAGAGGGGGAGGACAGGAGGATGAGAGAGCTGAGGTTAGACAGAAAGGTTATGAAGGTTATGAAATACTGTGTTTATACATGTGTGTGTATGTGTGTGTGCTCTTACCCTCATAACGGATGTTGAAGCCTGTATTGTGGTTAGGTTGGTCTGTGATGAACTGAACCCTGACTGCTGGACCCTCACTGATCACCCCTTCAAATGGTATTGGACCACCCCGCCCAGAGTCAAACAGCACCACAGACCCAGCATCCAGACCGCTCCATAACACAAGTCTGGGGGGAGAAATGTAAATGCATTATAGCACAACTCACAACTCGCTCTCTCTCTCTCTCTCTCTCTCTCTCTCTCGCTCTCTTTCTCTCTCTCACCTGTCAGTGGGTTCGAGGGCCAGTCTCTCCAGGTGCAGGTGTAGTCTCTGTGCAGTGGGGGCCTCCAGGGACCAGGAGCAGGAGCGGTCATGGGTGGCAGTGGGACCCAGGCGGGGAGAGGGGGACAAGATTCTCCCTACTGTAGCATTTTTCACTGACCCTCCACACAGCGCTATGGAGGAACAGGTGTGATGGTGATGATTAGGGTTGATGTGTCTCCCCAGCTCTGCAGCTGGGCAAGTTGTTGCTCCAGGCTGCAGCAAAGCATTGAGATGTGGGTGTGTGTGTTCCTGTGCGTGCGTGTGTCTCCCTCTCCTCCCTACCTCTACAGCTTGGCTCCTTGCTGCTCCAGACAGGCAGAGATGTGTTGAGACAGGTGAGTGCCACTGCCCCCTGCAGGTGGTAGCCCATTTGGCAGTGGAAGCGGGCAGTGCCCCCTGGCAGCAAGTCCAGCACGGACACCTCCCCAAAGTGAGGCCTCCTCGGCAGGGCACAGCTCAGACGGAATACTGCCAGGGGGAGAGGGGGAGGGAGAAGGGGATAGTGTGAAAGATAGAAGGTAAAATAAGAGAGAAGAGCGAGAGAGAGAGATTTCCATTCTCTATGCGTTTATCTCAAAGCGCTTATCTTATTTTCACCTTAGTCTATTTTATGCTAATCTATTCAATAGTTGGCTTCCTGGTCTAATTTGATCTGAGATGACTACTACTCTCTCCTCTTCTATCATATCACCTCTCCCTTCTGCTAAATCCTTCTCCCTCCTGTCTCCTGATTCTGCCTCGTCGACCCTACTCTCCTCCCTTACAGCATCCTATGACTCGCATTGTCCTCTTTCCTCCCAGCCGGCTTGGCCCTCCTGTCCTGCTCCGTGGCGGAGTGACTCATTGTGAGCTTACAGAACAGGGCTGCGGGCAGCTGAGCGAAAATGGAGGAAAACTAAACTTCAGGAGGACCTATCATCCTTTCACTCCCTCCTCTCTGCCTTCTCTTCCTCTGTATCTGCTACTAAATCCACTTTCTACCACTCTAAATATCAAGCTTCAGCCTCTAATCATAGGAAACTTTTTTACACCTTCTCCTCCCTCCTTAATCCTCCAACCCTCCCTCTCTGTGGACGACTTTGTCAACTACTTTGAAAAAAGTTCACGACATCCGCTACTTATTTACTCAGCCTATTGAGTCCACTGGTCTCACTCACAAAAAACTCCCATATGCCTCTTTCTCCCCTCTCTCTCCAGATGAAATCCTGTGACTAGTGAGGTCTGGCCGCTCAACAACCTGCCTGCCCATTTGACCCCATCCCCTCCTCCCTTCTCCAGACCATCGCTGGAGACATTTTCCCATCCCTCATCGACTCCTAACTGACCACTGGCTGCATCACCTCTGACTTCAAAATGTCCCGAGTCGCTCCCCTCCTCAAGAAACCAACACTCGACTAATCTGAAGTCAAAAACTATAGACTATTATCCCTTCTTTCTTTTCTTTCCAAAACACTCGCGGGTGCTGTCTCTGATCAACTTATATCTCTGATATCATTATCTCTCTCAGAACGATCTTCTTAACCCTAACCAGTCAGGCTTCAAGACAGGTCACTCAACCGGGACTGCTTTTCTCTGGTCACGGAGGCTCTTCTCACTGCCAAAGCTGACTTCTCTCCTCATCGTCCTGCCTTCGACAGCATGAACCATCAGATCTTCCTCTCCAGCCTCTCAGGGCTGGGCGTCTCAGGCTCTGCCTCCTCTCCTGCCTCTCAGGGAAGGGCGTCTCAGACTCTGCTTCCTCTCCAGCCTCTCAGGGCTGGGCGTCTCATGCTCTGCCTCCTCTCCTGCCTCTCAGGGCTGGGCGTCTCAGGCTCTGCCTCCTTTCCAACCTCTCAGGGCTGGGCGTCTCAGGCTCTGCCTCCTCTCCAGCCTCTCAGGGCTGGGCGTCTCAGACTCTGCCTCTTCTCCTGTCTCTCAGGGCTGGGCGTCTCAGGCTCTGCCTCCTCTCCAGCCTCTCAGGGCTGGGCGTCTCAGGCTCTGCCTCCTCTCCAGCCTCTCAGGGCTGGGCGTCTCAGGCTCTGCCTCTTCTCCTGTCTCTCAGGGCTGGGCGTCTAAGGCTCTGCCTCCTCTCCAGCCTCTCAGGGCTGGGCACAATCTTGGACTGCATCCTACATGGCAGGCTGCTCCTACCAGGTGACGTGGAAAGGATCTGTGTCTGCACCACATTTTCTCACTACTGGTGTCCCCCAGGGCTCGGTTCTAGAATCTCTCCTCGTCTCTCTAAACACCAAGTTACTAGGCTCTGTCATATCCTCACATGGTCACTCCTATCATTGCTATGCAGATAATATAGATAACTACTTTCTCCTTCCCCCCTTCTGACACCCAGGTGGCGACATGCATCTTCTGCGTGCCTGGCAGATATCTCAACTTGTATGTCGGCCCACCACCTCAAGCTCAACAAGAAGGAGCTACTCTTCCTCCCTGGGAAGGCCTGCCCGCTCAAAGACCTCTCTATCACGGTTGACAACTCCACATTGTCACCCTCCCAGAGTACAAAGAACCTTGGTGTGACCCTGAACAACACCTGTCGTTCTCTGCAAACATCAAAGCAGTGACCCACTGCTGCAGGTTCATGCTCTACAACATCCTTAGCGTACACCCTTACCTCACACAGGAAGCGGCGCAGGTCCTAATCCAGGCTCTTGTCCTCTCCTGTCTGGACTACTGCAACTCGCTATTGGCTGGGTTCCCCTCTTGTGCCATCAAACCCCTGCAACTTATCCAGAACGCTGCAGCCCGCCTGGTTTTCAACCTTCCCAAGTTCTCTCATGTCACCCCGCTCACATCCACTACAAGACCATGGTGCTTACCTATGTCACAGCAAGAGGAACTGCCCCTCCCTACCTTCAGGCTATGCTCAAACCTTGCAACCCGAGCACTCCGTTCTGCCATCTCAGGTCTCTTAACCCACCCAACACTACGGGTGGGCATCTCCCGCTCAGCCCAGAGGCTGTCTTCTCAGTCCTGGCATCCCAATGGTGGAATCAGCTTACCCCTGAAGCTAGGATAGTAGAGCCCCTGCCCATTTTCCGAAAACATCTGAAACATTATCTTAAATAATCCTCCGCCTCCCCTCGACACCCCCCCCCCCCCCCCACACCCCCAAATAAAATAAAATAAAATAAAAACCTGAACCCCCATCCCCCCCACACACACCTTCAAGCTCGGACTCTACTGCATGTACTTTCTATACCTGTGATATGTGGTTGTCCTACCTATCTATTTTTACAATTAATGCACTAACTGTAAATTGCTTTGGATAAGAGCGCCTGCTAAATGACTCAATTAAAAAAAAACTGAATAGGCCAGACTAATGGATATATGACTGGACAGGCCAGACTCATTGATATATGACTGGACAGGCCAGACTAATGGATATATGACTGGACAGGCCAGACTAATGGATATATGACTGGACAGGCCAGACTAATGGATATATGACTGGACAGGCCAGACTAATGGATATATGACTGGATAGGCCAGAATAACAGAGAGAGGAGAGGACAGGCCAGGTGAAAGGCAAGTAGTTTGCGATGTTAACTCCATCTATCCATTCCTGTCCTATCTGAACTGACACAGACAGTACACCAGTGTGAGATGACAGAGGAAGACATTACAGGTGACACACACACACACACACACACACACACACACACACACACACACACACAGCTGCATAATGAGATGAATGAGACCAATTAATCACAGCTAATCAGTTAATTGATACGACATCCAATCACAGTGCTAATTGATTACAAAACAAGATTAAGTGGTTAGGCCATTAATAGATCAGGTAGACAGAGAATCAACAACCCCTTAGTAGTTAGGACCTAATGAAGGCTTTGAATTGAAAATATGAACAATTTTGTGTGTGACTGTGTGTGCGCGACTGTGTGTGTGATTGTGTGTGTGTGCTCACTTTGGTAGTGTAGCTGGAACATGCCTATGCTCCCCTCAGGCGAGGAGCGGTAGTATACTGAGATGGTATTGGTCGGACTTCGGATCACCTGACCCTCCACCAGCAGTGTGTGATTGGCCAGAACCAGCAAGGCCCCGCCCTCATCCACCCCTCTGATTGACAGCTGCTCTCCCTCTGACAGATTCACACTCTTCACCTAAGAGAGAGAGAGAAGAGAGATATTGAGAGAAGAGCGAAGTTGAGAGGAAGGAGAGAGAGGCAGACAGTGAGAGATAAAGGGGAGAGGCAGACAGTGAGAGATACAGGGGAGAGGCAGACAGTGAGAGATAAAGGGGAGAGGCAGACAGTGAGAGATAAAGGCGAGAGGCAGACAGTGCGAGATAAAGGGGAGAGGCAGACAGTGAGAGATAAAGGGGAGAGGCAGACAGTGAGAGATAAAGGGGAGAGGCAGACAGTGCGAGATAAAGGGGAGAGGCAGACAGTGAGAGATAAAGGGGAGAGGCAGACAGTGCGAGATAAAGGGGAGAGGCAGACAGTGAGAGATAAAGGGGAGAGGCAGACAGTGTGAGATAAAGGGGAGAGGCAGACAGTGAGAGATAAAGGGGAGAGGCAGACAGTGCGAGATAAAGGGGAGAGGCAGACAGTGCGAGATAAAGGGGAGAGGCAGACAGTGAGAGATAAAGGGGAGAGGCAGACAGTGAGAGATAAAGGGGAGAGGCAGACAGTGAGAGATAAAGGGGAGAGGCAGACAGTGAGAGATAAAGCGGAGAGGCAGACAGTGAGAGATAAAGGGGAGAGGCAGACAGTGAGAGATACAGGGGAGAGGCAGACAGTGAGAGATAAAGGGGAGAGGCAGACAGTGAGAGATAAAGGGGAGGCAGACAGTGAGAGATAAAGGGGAGAGACAGACAGTGAGAGATAAAGGGGAGAGGCAGACAGTGAGAGATCAAGGGGAGAGGCAGACAGTGAGAGATAAAGGGGAGAGGCAGACAGTGAGAGATAAAGGGGAGAGGCAGACAGTGAGCGATAAAGCGGAGAGGCAGATAGTGAGAGATAAAGGGGAGAGGCAGACAGTAGGAGATAAAGCAGAGAGGCAGACAGTGAGTGAGAATTCTCAGAAACCATGTTATAGATACTGTTAATGACACTGCACATCTCTTGTGAGATCTCTTCTTAGAGCTTGACTGCAATAAAGAGGACCTGGAACAGCACCAGTGTTGTGTGGAGGAAGGCCCGAGAAATTGCCAAAGACTCCAGCCACCCAAGCCATAGACTGTTCACTCTGCTGCCGTCTGGCAAACGGTACCGGAGCACAGGGTCCCGGACCAACAGACTCCAAGACAGCTTCTACCCCCAAGCCATAGGATTGTTGAATAGCCAGACTGCTAAATGTCAATTAATGGTACCCAAACTATCTGCACTGACTCTATCTTGCACTGACCCTATGCACACTCACTAGACTTAATATACACACCATATACACACTCACTAGACTTAATATGCACACCATATACACACTCACTAGACTTAATTTACACACTCACTCACACATACTACACTGTCACTCCCACACAAATCTCTCACACATTCAAACGCTACACAACACACACACACACGCATACCAACACAACACAAACAAACAAACATACATACATATATAGCTCCACATTGATCTGGTACTCCCTGTATATAGCTCCACATTGATCTGGTACTGGTACTCCCTGTATATAACTCCACATTGATCTGGTACGCCCTGTATATAGCTCCACATTGATCTGGTACTCCCTGTATATAGCTCCACATTGATCTGGTACTCCCTGTATATAGCTCCACATTGATCTGGTACTGGTTCTCCCTGTATATAGCTCCACATTGATCTGGTACTGGTACTCCCTGTATATAGCTCCACATTGATCTGGTACTCCCTGTATATAGCTCCACATTGATCTGGTACTGGTGCGCCCTGTATATAGCTCCACATTGATCTGGTACTGGTACTCCCTGTATATAGCTCCACATTGATCTGGTACTGGTACTCCCTGTATATAGCTCCACATTGATATGGTACTGATGCTCCCTGTATATAGCTCCACATTGATCTGGTACTGGTACTCCCTGTATATAGCTCCACATTGATCTGGTACTGGTACTCCCTGTATATAGCTCCACATTGACCTGGTACTAGTACTCCCTGTATATAGCTCCACATTGATCTGGTATTGGTACTCCCTGTATATAGCTCCACATTGATCTGGTACTGGTACTCCCTGTATATAGCTCCACATTGATCTGGTACGGGTACTCCCTGTATATAGCTCCACATTGATCTGGTACTGGTACTCCCTGTATATAGCTCCACATTGATCTGGTACTGGTACTCCCTGTATATAGCTCCACATTGATCTGGTACTGGTATTCCCTGTTTATAGCTCCACATTGATCTGGTACTCCCTGTATATAGCTCCACATTGATCTGGTACTGGTGCGCCCTGTATATAGCTCCACATTGACCTGGTACTGGTACTCCCTGTATATAGCTCCACATTGATCTGGTACTGGTACTCCCTGTATATAGCTCCACATTGATCTGGTACTGGTACTCCCTGTATATAGCTCCACATTGACCTGGTACTGGTACTCCCTGTATATAGCTCCACATTGATCTGGTACGCCCTGTATACCACATTGATCTGGTACTCCCTGTATATAGCTCCACATTGATCTGGTACTCCCTGTATATACAGTGCCTTGTGAAAGTATTCGGCCCCCTTGAACTTTGCGACCTTTTGCCACATTTCAGGCTTCAAACAAAGATATAAAACTGTATTTTTTTGTGAAGAATCAACAACAAGTGGGACACAATCATGAAGTGGAACGACATTTCTTGGATATTTCAAACTTTTTTAACAAATCAAAAACTGAAGAATTGGGCGTGCAAAATTATTCAGCCCCCTTAAGTTAATACTTTGTAGCGCCACCTTTTGCTGCGATTACAGCTGTAAGTCGCTTGGGGTATGTCTCTATCAGTTTTGCACATCGAGAGACTGAAATTTTTTCCCATTCCTCCTTGCAAAACAGCTCGAGCTCAGTGAGGTTGGATGGAGAGCATTTGTGAACAGCAGTTTTCAGTTCTTTCCACAGATTCTCGATTGGATTCAGGTCTGGACTTTGACTTGGCCATTCCATTGTAGATTTTGCTTTATGTTTTGGATCATTGTCTTGTTGGAAGACAAATCTCCGTCCCAGTCTCCATCAGGTTTTCTTCCAGAATGGTCATGTATTTGGCTCCATCCATCTTCCCATCAATTTTAACCATCTTCCCTGTCCCTGCTGAAGAAAAGCAGGCCCAAACCATGATGCTGCCACCACCATGTTTGGCAGGGGGATGGTGTGTTCAGCTGTGTTGCTTTTACGCCAAACATAACGTTTTGCATTGTTGCCAAAAAGTTCAATTTCGGTTATATCTGACCAGAGCACCTTCTTCCACATGTTTGGTGTGTCTCCCAGGTGGCTTGTGGCAAACTTTAAACAACACTTTTTATGGATATCTTTAAGAAATGGCTTTCTTCTTGCCACTCTTCCATAAAGGCCAGATGTGTGCAATATACGACTGATTGTTGTCCTATGGACAGAGTCTCCCACCTCAGCTGTAGATCTCTGCAGTTCATCCAGAGTGATCATGGGCCTCTTGGCTGCATCTCTGATCAGTCTTCTCCTTGTGTGAGCTGAAAGTTTAGAGGGACGGCCAGGTCTTGGTAGATTTGCAGTGGTCTGATACTCCTTCCATTTCAATATTATCGCTTGCACAGTGCTCCTTGGGATGTTTAAAGCTTGGGAAATCTTTTTGTATCCAAATCCGGCTTTAAACTTCTTCACAACAGTATCTCGGACCTGCCTGGTGTGTTCCTTGTTCTTCATGATGCTCTCTGCGCTTTTAACGGACCTCTGAGACTATCACAGTGCAGGTGCATTTATACGGAGACTTGATTACACACAGGTGGATTGTATTTATCATCATTAGTCATTTAGGTCAACATTGGATCATTCAGAGATCCTCACTGAACTTCTGGAAAGAGTTTGCTGCACTGAAAGTAAAGGGGCTGAATAATTTTGCACGCCCAATTTTTCAGTTTTTGTTTGTTAAAAGAGTTTGAAATATCCAATAAATGTCGTTCCACTTCATGATTGTGTCCCACTTGTTGTTGATTCTTCACAAAAAAATACAGTTTTATATCTTCATGTTTGAAGCCTGAAATGTGGCAAAAGGTCGCAAAGTTCAAGGGGGCCGAATACTTTCGCAAGGCATTGTAGCTCCACATTGATCTGGTATTCTTGTGCATTTTATTTTATTCCTCTTGTGTTAGTTAATATATATATATATTTTACTCTATATCATTGGGAAAGGTTTGTCAGCAAGCATTTCACTGTAAAGTATACACTTTAATTTGGCCAATGTCATAAATACAATTTGATTTGATTTGGAGGGCAGGGTGCTGTACCAGCAGACATCACTAGGGGTCAGAGACAATCCTTAGATCAATACAGAGTCAGCAATCACAAAGCAGTCTGTGTGTCCATGTCTGTGTCATTGAGTACATTTGCATGCACACTAATAATTCGATATATTTTTAAATCGAAAGTAAGCGTACGTTAATTAAAAACACCTGGTTTTCTGAGCAATCTTTCAAATGATTAGGACATGATAAACAGCTTAATCGGCGTTCCAGTGGTGTATCTGATCTGCTCATGTGCTAGCACCAGTCGAGCCTCCCTCTTTAGCGCCAGTGAAGTGAGTTCAGATACAATGTATGCATCTTATAAGTAGTTTTCACATACAAACTTATGCATATAACATCACTCAGTGAAAGCGCATGTGTGTTTGTTTGTTTACCTGTAGCTCGACTCCATAGCCTGTGTACACAGTGACGGTGTATGTACAGTGTAGGAATGTTCCATCTGGGAGGGGGGGGTCGTCAGAAGAGTCTATGTATCCCTCGGGGTCGGAGAAATTCACCATACAGCCAGACACAGCTAGAGATAAGAGGAGAGGACAAACATCGACTTAACAATACAATATTTGAGAAATTTATTTCACAGTGTAATCCAGGATGCTGGTGAGATAAGCACATCTCTGTCTTCAGTGAGAGAAAGGTAAACAACATCAACAACTGCTTTCTGTAAAAGGACAGGGTGTTCTCTGACATTGATGATGCTCTAGTCTAGTCTAATGCAGAGGTTGGAACGGTTCAGAGAACAGAACTGAAAACCAGAAAATAAGGACATTGTTCAAGAAACAGAACCGGGAACGAAAGTGATCTATACTGTTCTGGAACAGAACCGTTATTTTAAAAGCATGGAAACCGGTTAATAAAGTATTGTTTATGTTCCGGGTATATTTCCCAGTCCCACAAACAAACGTGACAAAGCGCCTATGCAAAGTCCTCCCTGTGTCAATCAGAAACTTCTTAGAGTGTCCATGAGTAGGCTACCTGCCGCTACCGCCCCGAAGCATAGGCTACTGTAGCCTATTGACGATAGCTACATGCATGATACGGAAGATAGGGAGAGAGATTTTTATTTAGAAAATAATGGATTTGGCCTCCTGAGTGGCGCAGTGGTCTAAGACACTGCATCACAGTGCTAGAGGCGTTATTACAGACCCAGGTTTGATCCCGGGCTGTATCCCAACCGGCCGTGATCGGGAGTCCCATAGGGCGGCGCACAATTGGCCCAGCATCGTCTGGGTTAAGGGAGGGTAATTTTCTATGCTAGTTAGGGATACTATAGTTATCACATTTCACATTGGATTTATTAACTACAAAAAGGTAAGACATGTTTTTAATTCCGGTGCGCGCTCTGCATGCACAAGCTTGTTAGCTCGCTGGCTCTGGTCCAATGTTAAGCCAAGTCTCTGAAGTTCAAAGACATTCAAAGTTCCTCCATAGAAGCCTTCTGTGGGCCTAATTCAGATAATGCATGCCATAACAAGATGCCCTTCTCGCTCTCTCCCGCAAAATGTTAAGTTGCATCTCGTGCCCTACACTTGTCTTTCCATCAAGCCCGTAAACAACTTTAGCATAGCAAACTGCTCTATCCGCACTGATTGGTGAAGTTTAATTTAATTTAATTAGCAAATTATATATTTTTTTATATAAGGATTTCAGAGGTTCAAAAATGAACAGAAAGGAACGATATAAAACTTTACTTTTTTTTGTTCAAACTAGTTAGGAACTTTATTTTGCTGGTCGGAACTAAAAAAAAGTATGTTTCTGTTCAGAACGAAAAGATCGAAAAATAATTTTGGTTCCAAACCCTGGTCTAATGTATACCACTTATACCCACCCGGTGAAGGTGTTTCTGCATCCATGTCTGTGTCTGCGTCCACAGTCGCCTTGACGATAGTGGTGACCTCATCTCGCTGTCCCGGTGGTGTGTGTGTCACGGGCTGAGAGGAGGAGGTGAGGGGGTTGCTGTCGGGCTGGGAGAGCTGTGAAGGGAGGGGTGATCCGCTGTCGTGGGGTTGTGAAACTGGGGGTTGTATCCTCTTCAACAGATCCTGTTGATCCAGAGACAGACCTCCAGACAGGCCCCCTGTGCTCATTTCTCTCCCCAGGAGAGGCAGCAGGTCCTGGGGCAGAGCTGAGGGCAGGACCATTCCCCCTGTCTGGGAGAAGAGATGATCCTTCTGAGCCAGGACTGACTCTAGCAGATCACCAGCGGCACTCATCCCCACCCCGGGCCCTAACCCAGCCTCGGGCCCTCTACCCCTGGGTGAGTTTCTGTCTGTGTTCCCTATGGCTGGAGAGGGGGAGGGGGAAGAAAGTGGAGGTGTGGTGTCGATCTCAGCTAGAGAAACACAGAGAGAGAGAGAAAGAGAACGAAAGAGAGAAAGAGTGAGACCCAGATAACGTTTTCCAGGGGTCATGCAGTCTGGATACTAGCGCTGCTTTTAGCTCTGGGAATAATTGTACTCTTATTTACATTCTGTTAGGTCAGAGCTGGAGCTCCATGGGTTCTACTGTCTGTTCCACTGTTATCAGGACTACTGTCTGTTCCACTGTTATCAGGACTACTGTCTGTAACACTGTCTGTTCCACTGTTATCAGGACTACTGTTTGTTCCACTGTTATCAGGACTACTGTCTGTTCCACTGTTATCGGGACAACTGTCTGTAACACTGTCTGTTCCACTGTTATCAGGACTACTGTCTGTTCTACTGTCTGTTCCACTGTTATCAGGACTACTGTCTGTAACACTGTCTGTTCCACTGTTATCAGGACTACTGTCTGTAACACTGTCTGTTCCACTGTTATCAGGACTACTGTCTGTAACACTGTCTGTTTCCCTGTTATCAGGACTACTGTCTGTAACACTGTCTGTTCCACTGTTATCAGGACTACTGTCTGTAACACTGTCTGTTTCCCTGTTATCAGGACTACTGTCTGTTCCACTGTTATCAGGACTACTGTCTGTTCCATTGTCTGTTCTACTATTATCAGGACTACTGTCTGTTCTACTATCTGTTCAACTGTTATCAGGACTACTGTTTCCACTGTCTGTTCCACTGTTATCAGGACTACTGTCAGTTCTACTGTCTGTTCTACTGTTATCAGGACTACTGTCTGTTTAACTGTCTGTTCAACTGTTATCAGGACTACTGTCTGTTCAACTGTTATCAGGACTACTGTCTGTTCTACTGTCTGTTCAACTGTTATCAGGACTACTGTTTCCACTGTCTGTTCCACTGTTATCAGGACTACTGTCAGTTCTACTGTCTGTTCTACTGTTATCAGGACTACTGTCTGTTTAACTGTCTGTTCAACTGTTATCAGGACTACTGTTTCCACTGTCTGTTCCACTGTTATCAGGACTACTGTCAGTTCTACTGTCTGTTCTACTGTTATCAGGACTACTGTCTGTTTAACTGTCTGTTCAACTGTTATCAGGACTACTGTTTCCACTGTCTGTTCCACTGTTATCAGGACTACTGTCAGTTCTACTGTCTGTTCTACTGTTATCAGGACTACTGTCTGTTTAACTGTCTGTTCAACTGTTATCAGGACTACTGTCTTTTCAACTGTTATCAGGACTACTGTCAGTTCAACTGTTATCAGGACTAATGTCTGTTCTACTGTTATCAGGACTACTGTCTGTTCTACTGTCTGTTCAACTGTTATCAAGACTACTGTCAGTTCTACTGTCTGTTCAACTCTTATCAGGACTACTGTCTGTTCTACTGTTATCAGGACTACTGTCTGTTCTACTGTCTCTTCGACTGTTATCAGGACTACTGTCAGTTCTACTGTCTGTTCTACTGTTATCAGGACTACTGTCTCTTCTACTGTCTGTTCAACTGTTATCAGGACTACAGTCTCTTCCACTGTCTGTACAACTGTTATCAGAACTGCTGTCTGTTCAACTGTTATCAGGACTACTGTCTCTTCCACTGTCTGTTCTACTGTTATCGGGACTACTGTTAGTTCTACTGCCTGTTCAACTGTTATCAGGACTACTGTCTGTTTAACTGTCTGTTCAACTGTTATCAGGACTACTGTCTCTTCCACTGTCTGTTCTACTGTTATCGGGACTACTGTTAGTTCTACTGCCTGTTCAACTGTTATCAGGACTACTGTCTGTTTAACTGTCTGTTCAACTGTTATCAGAACTGCTGTCTGTTCAACTGTTATCAGGACTACTGTCTCTTCCACTGTCTGTTCCACTGTTATCAGGACTATTGTTTCTTACACTGTCTGTTCCACTGTTATCAGGACTATTGTATATTCCACTGTCTGTTCTACTGTCTGTATCAGTGTCTATTCTACTGCTATCAGGACTACTGTCTGTTCCACTTTTATCAGGACTACTGTCTGTTCCACTTTTATCAGGACTATTGTCTGTTCCGCTGTTTGTTCTAGTGTCTGTTCCACTGTCTGTATCATTGTCTATTCTACTCCTATCAGGACTACTGTCTGTTCAACTGATATCAGGACTACTGTCTGTATCATTGTCTGTTCTACTGTTATCATGACTACTGTCTGTTCTACTGTCTGTTCCACTGTCCGTTCCACTGTTATCAGGACAACTGTCTCTTCCACTGTCTGTTCCACTGTTATCAGGACTACTGTCTGTTCCACTTTTATCAGGACTATTGTCTGTTCCGCTGTCTGTTCTACTGTCTGTTCCACTGTCTGTATCATTGTCTGTTCTACTGTTATCAGGACAACTGTCTGTTCAACTGATATCAGGACTACTGTCTGTTCCACTTTTATCAGGACTATTGTCTGTTCCGCTGTCTGTTCTACTGTCTGTTCCACTGTCTGTGTCATTGTCTTTTCTACTGCTATCAGGACTACTGTCTGTTCAACTGTCTGTATCATTGTCTGTTCTACTGTTATCATGACTACTGTCTGTTCTACTGTTTGTTCCACTGTCTGTTCCACTGTTATCAGGACTACTGTCTGTTCAACTGTTATCAGGACTACTGTCTGTTCCACTGTCTGTTCCACTGTTATCAGGACTACTGTCTGTTCCACTGTTATCAGGACTACTGTCTGTAACACTGTCTGTTTCCCTGTTATCAGGACTACTGTCTGTAACACTGTCTGTTCCACTGTTATCAGGACAACTGTCTGTAACACTGTCTGTTTCCCTGTTATCAGGACTACTGTCTGTTCCACTGTTATCAGGACTACTGTCTGTTCTACTGTCTCTTCGACTGTTATCAGGACTACTGTCAATTCTACTGCCTGTTCTACTGTTATCAGGACTACTGTCTGTTTAACTGTCTGTTCAACTGTTATCAGGACTACTGTCTGTTCAACTGTTATCAGGACTACTGTTTCTTACACTGTCTGTTCAACTGTTATCAGAACTGCTGTCTGTTCAACTGTTATCAGGACTACCGTCTCTTCCACTGTCTGTACAACTGTTATCAGAACTGCTGTCTGTTCTACAGTTATCAGGACTACCGCCTCTTCCACTGTCTGTTCTACTGTTATCAGGACTACTGTCTGTTCTACTGTTATCAGGACTACTGTCTGTTCTACTGTCTCGTCGACTGTTATCAGGACTACTGTCAGTTCTACTGTCTGTTCTACTGTTATCAGAACTGCTGTCTCTTCCACTGTCTGTTCCACTGTTATCAGGACTATTGTATATTCCACTGTCTCTTCCACTGTCTGTTCTACTGTTATCAGGACTACTGTCTGTTCTACTTTTATCAGGACTATTGTTTGTTCCGCTGTCTGTTCTACTGTCTGTTCCGCTGTCTGTATCATTGTCTGTTCTACTGCTATCAGGACTACTGTCTGTTCAACTGATATCAGGACTACTGTCTGTTCCACTTTTATCAGGACTATTGTCTGTTCCGCTGTCTGTTCTACTGTCTGTTCCACTGTCTGTGTCATTGTCTGTTCTACTGTCTGTTCCGCTGTCTGTATCATTGTCTGTTCTACTGCTATCAGGACTACTGTCTATTCAACTGATATCTGGACTACTGTCTGTTCAACTGTCTGTATCATTGTCTGTTCTACTGTTATCATGACTACTGTCTGTTCTACTGTTTGTTCCACTGTCTGTTCCACTGTTATCAGGACTACTGTCTGTTCAACTGTTATCAGGACTACTGTCTGTTCCACTGTCTGTTCCACTGTTATCAGGACTACTGTCTCTTCCACTGTCTGTTCAACTGTTATCAGGACTACCGTCTCTTCCACTGTCTGTTCAACTGTTATCAGGACTACTGTCTGTTCTACTGTTATCAGGACTACTGTCTGTTCTACTGTCTCGTCGACTGTTATCAGGACTACTGTCAGTTCTACTGTCTGTTCTACTGTTATCAGAACTGCTGTCTCTTCCACTGTCTGTTCCACTTTTATCAGGACTATTGTCTGTTCCGCTGTCTGTTCTACTGTCTGTTCCACTGTCTGTGTCATTGTCTGTTCTACTGTCTGTTCCGCTGTCTGTATCATTGTCTGTTCTACTGCTATCAGGACTACTGTCTATTCAACTGATATCTGGACTACTGTCTGTTCAACTGTCTGTATCATTGTCTGTTCTACTGTTATCATGACTACTGTCTGTTCTACTGTTTGTTCCACTGTCTGTTCCACTGTTATCAGGACTACTGTCTGTTCAACTGTTATCAGGACTACTGTCTGTTCCACTGTCTGTTCCACTGTTATCAGGACTACTGTCTCTTCCACTGTCTGTTCAACTGTTATCAGGACTACCGTCTCTTCCACTGTCTGTTCAACTGTTATCAGGACTACTGTCTGTTCTACTTTTATCAGGACTATTGTTTGTTCCGCTGTCTGTTCTACTGTCTGTTCCGCTGTCTGTATCATTGTCTGTTCTACTGCTATCAGGACTACTGTCTGTTCAACTGATATCAGGACTACTGTCTGTTCCACTTTTATCAGGACTATTGTCTGTTCCGCTGTCTGTTCTACTGTCTGTTCCACTGTCTGTGTCATTGTCTGTTCTACTGTCTGTTCCGCTGTCTGTATCATTGTCTGTTCTACTGCTATCAGGACTACTGTCTATTCAACTGATATCTGGACTACTGTCTGTTCAACTGTCTGTATCATTGTCTGTTCTACTGTTATCATGACTACTGTCTGTTCTACTGTTTGTTCCACTGTCTGTTCCACTGTTATCAGGACTACTGTCTGTTCAACTGTTATCAGGACTACTGTCTGTTCCACTGTCTGTTCCACTGTTATCAGGACTACTGTCTCTTCCACTGTCTGTTCAACTGTTATCAGGACTACCGTCTCTTCCACTGTCTGTTCAACTGTTATCAGGACTACTGTCTGTTCTACTGTTATCAGGACTACTGTCTGTTCTACTGTCTCGTCGACTGTTATCAGGACTACTGTCAGTTCTACTGTCTGTTCTACTGTTATCAGAACTGCTGTCTCTTCCACTGTCTGTTCCACTTTTATCAGGACTATTGTCTGTTCCGCTGTCTGTTCTACTGTCTGTTCCACTGTCTGTGTCATTGTCTGTTCTACTGTCTGTTCCGCTGTCTGTATCATTGTCTGTTCTACTGCTATCAGGACTACTGTCTATTCAACTGATATCTGGACTACTGTCTGTTCAACTGTCTGTATCATTGTCTGTTCTACTGTTATCATGACTACTGTCTGTTCTACTGTTTGTTCCACTGTCTGTTCCACTGTTATCAGGACTACTGTCTGTTCAACTGTTATCAGGACTACTGTCTGTTCCACTGTCTGTTCCACTGTTATCAGGACTACTGTCTCTTCCACTGTCTGTTCAACTGTTATCAGGACTACCGTCTCTTCCACTGTCTGTTCAACTGTTATCAGGACTACTGTCTGTTCTACTGTTATCAGGACTACTGTCTGTTCTACTGTCTCGTCGACTGTTATCAGGACTACTGTCAGTTCTACTGTCTGTTCCACTTTTATCAGGACTATTGTTTGTTCCGCTGTCTGTTCTACTGTCTGTTCCGCTGTCTGTATCATTGTCTGTTCTACTGCTATCAGGACTACTGTCTGTTCAACTGATATCAGGACTACTGTCTGTTCCACTTTTATCAGGACTATTGTCTGTTCCGCTGTCTGTTCTACTGTCTGTTCCACTGTCTGTGTCATTGTCTGTTCTACTGTCTGTTCCGCTGTCTGTATCATTGTCTGTTCTACTGCTATCAGGACTACTGTCTATTCAACTGATATCTGGACTACTGTCTGTTCAACTGTCTGTATCATTGTCTGTTCTACTGTTATCATGACTACTGTCTGTTCTACTGTTTGTTCCACTGTCTGTTCCACTGTTATCAGGACTACTGTCTGTTCAACTGTTATCAGGACTACTGTCTGTTCCACTGTTATCAGGACTATTGTCTGTTCCACTGTTATTAGGACCACTGTCTGTTCCACTGTTATCAGGACTACTGTCTGTTCAACAGTCTGTTCTACTGTTATCAGGACTACTGTCTTTTCAACTGTTATCAGGACTACTGTCTGTTCTACTGTTATCGGGACTACTGTTAGATCTACTGTCTGTTCCATTGTTATCAGGACTACTGTCAGTTCTACTGCCGGTTCAACTGTTATCAGGACTATTTTCAGTTATACTGTCTGTTCAACTGTTATCGGGACTACTGTTAGTTCTACTGCCTGTTCAACTGTTATCAGGACTACTGTCAGTTATACTGTCTGTTCAACTGTTATCAGGACTATTGTCTGTTCTACTGTCTGTTCCATTGTTATCAGGACTACTGTCAGTTCTACTGCCGGTTCAACTGTTATCAGGACTATTGTCAGTTATACTGTCTGTTCAACTGTTATCAGGACTATTGTCAGTTATACTGTCTGTTCAACTGTTATCAGGACTACTGTCAGTTCTACTGTCTGTTCAACTGTTATCAGGACTACTGTCTGTTCTACTGTTATCAGGACTATTGTCTGTTCTACTGTCTGTTCCATTGTTATCAGGACTACTGTCAGTTCTACTGCCGGTTCAACTGTTATCAGGACTATTGTCAGTTATACTGTCTGTTCAACTGTTATCAGGACTACTGTCAGTTCTACTGTCTGTTCAACTGTTATCAGGACTACTGTCTGTTCTACTGTTATCGGGACTACTGTTAGTTCTACTGCCTGTTCAACTGTTATCAGGACTACTGTCAGTTATACTGTCTGTTCAACTGTTATCAGGACTATTGTCTGTTCTACTGTCTGTTCAACTGTTATCAGGACTAATGTCAGTTATACTGTCTGTTCAACTGTTATCAGGACTACTGTCTGTTTAACTGTCTGTTCAACTGTTATCAGGACTATTGTCTGTTTTACTGTCTGTTCCATTGTCTGTTCAACTGATATCAGGACTACTGTCTGTTCCATTGTCTCTTCAACTGATATCAGGACTACTGTCTGTTCTACTGTTATCGGGACTACTGTTAGTTCTACTGCCTGTTCAACTGTTATCAGGACTACTGTCAGTTATACTGTCTGTTCAACTGTTATCAGGACTATTGTCTGTTCTACTGTCTGTTCAACTGTTATCAGGACTACTGTCAGTTCTACTGCCTGTTCAACTGTTATCAGGACTATTGTCAGTTATACTGTCTGTTCAACTGTTATCAGGACTACTGTCTGTTCTACTGCCTGTTCAACTGTTATCAGGACTAATGTCAGTTATACTGTCTGTTCAACTGTTATCAGGACTACTGTCTGTTTAACTGTCTGTTCAACTGTTATCAGGACTATTGTCTGTTTTACTGTCTGTTCCATTGTCTGTTCAACTGATATCAGGACTACTGTCTGTTCCATTGTCTCTTCAACTGATATCAGGACTACTGTCTGTTCTACTGTCTGTTCCACTGTTATCAGGACTACTGTCTGTTCCACTTTCTGTTCTACTCTCTGTTCCACTGTTATCAGGACTATTGTCTGTTCCACTGTCTTTTCCACTGTCTGTTCTACTGTTATCAGGACTACTGTCTCTTCCAATGTCTGTTCAACTGTTATCAGGAATATTGTCTGTTCTACTGTCTGTTCAACTGTTATCAGGAATACTGTCTCTTACACTGTCTGTTCCACTGTCTGTTCCACTGTTTTCAGGACTACTGTCTGTTCTACTGTCTGTTCCACTTTTTCAAGACTACTGTCTGTTCCAAGGTCTGTTCCACTGTTATCAGGACTATTGTCTGTTCCACTGTTATCAGGAATACTGTCTCTTCCACTGTTTGTTCCACTGTCTGTTCCACTGTTATCAGGACTATTGTCTGTTCGACTGACTGTTCCATTGTTATCAGGACTACTGTCTGTTCCACTGTTATCAGGACAACTGTCTGTAAAACTGTCTGTTCCACTGTTATCAGGACTATTGTCTGTTCCACTGTCTGTTCCATTGTTATCAGTACCACTGTCTGTTCAACTGATATCAGGACTACTGTCTGTTCCACTTTCTGTTCTACTGTCTGTTCTACTGTTATCAGGACTACAGTCTGTTCCACTGTCTGTTCCACTGTTATCAGGACTATTGTCTGTTCCACTTTCTGTTCCAGTCTGTTGCACTGTTATCAGGACCACTGTCTGTTCAATTGTCAGTTCCACTGTCTGTTCTACTGTTATCAGGACTACTGTCAGTTATACTGTCTGTTCAACTGTTATCAGGACTATTGTCTGTTCTACTGTCTGTTCAACTGTTATCAGGACTACTGTCAGTTCTACTGCCTGTTCAACTGTTATCAGGACTATTGTCAGTTATACTGTCTGTTCAACTGTTATCAGGACTACTGTCTGTTCTACTGCCTGTTCAACTGTTATCAGGACTAATGTCAGTTATACTGTCTGTTCAACTGTTATCAGGACTACTGTCTGTTTAACTGTCTGTTCAACTGTTATCAGGACTATTGTCTGTTTTACTGTCTGTTCCATTGTCTGTTCAACTGATATCAGGACTACTGTCTGTTCCATTGTCTCTTCAACTGATATCAGGACTACTGTCTGTTCTACTGTCTGTTCCACTGTTATCAGGACTACTGTCTGTTCCACTTTCTGTTCTACTCTCTGTTCCACTGTTATCAGGACTATTGTCTGTTCCACTGTCTTTTCCACTGTCTGTTCTACTGTTATCAGGACTACTGTCTCTTCCAATGTCTGTTCAACTGTTATCAGGAATATTGTCTGTTCTACTGTCTGTTCAACTGTTATCAGGAATACTGTCTCTTACACTGTCTGTTCCACTGTCTGTTCCACTGTTTTCAGGACTACTGTCTGTTCTACTGTCTGTTCCACTTTTTCAAGACTACTGTCTGTTCCAAGGTCTGTTCCACTGTTATCAGGACTATTGTCTGTTCCACTGTTATCAGGAATACTGTCTCTTCCACTGTTTGTTCCACTGTCTGTTCCACTGTTATCAGGACTATTGTCTGTTCGACTGACTGTTCCATTGTTATCAGGACTACTGTCTGTTCCACTGTTATCAGGACAACTGTCTGTAAAACTGTCTGTTCCACTGTTATCAGGACTATTGTCTGTTCCACTGTCTGTTCCATTGTTATCAGTACCACTGTCTGTTCAACTGATATCAGGACTACTGTCTGTTCCACTTTCTGTTCTACTGTCTGTTCTACTGTTATCAGGACTACAGTCTGTTCCACTGTCTGTTCCACTGTTATCAGGACTATTGTCTGTTCCACTTTCTGTTCCAGTCTGTTGCACTGTTATCAGGACCACTGTCTGTTCAATTGTCAGTTCCACTGTCTGTTCCACTGTCTGTTCTACAGTTATCAGGTCTACTGTCTGTTCCACTGTTATCAGGACTATTGCCTGTTCCACTGTCTGTTCCCCTGTCTGTTCCACTGTTATCAGGACCACTGTCTGTTCAATTGTTATCATGAATACTGTCTCTTCCACTGTCTGTTCCACTGTCTGTTCCACTGTTATCAGGACTATTGTCTGTTCCACTGTCTGTTCCATTGTTATCAGGACCACTGTCTGTTCAACTGTTATCAGGACTACTGTCTGCTCTACTGATTGTTCTACTGTTATCAGGACTACCCTCTGTTCTACTGTCTGTTCCACTTTCTGTTCTACTGTCTGTTCCACTGTTATCAGGACTACTGTCTGTTCCACTGTCTGTTCCACTGTTTTCAGGACCACTGTCTGTTCAATTGTTATCAGGACTACTGTCTCTTCCACTGTTTGGTCCACTGTCTGTTCCACTGTTATCAGGACTATTGTCTGTTCAACTGTTATTAGGACTACTGTCTCTTCCACTGTTTGGTCCAATGTCGGTTCCACTGTTATCAGGACTATTGTCTGTTCCACTGTCTGTTCCACTGTTTTCAGGACTATTGTCTGTTCCACTGTCTGTTCCACTGTTTTCAGGACTATTGTCTATTCTACTGTGTGTTCCACTTTTTTCCGGACTATTGTCTATTCTACTGTTATCAGGACAATTGTCTGTTCTACTGTTATCAGGACTACCCTCTGTTCTACTGTCTGTTCCATTGTCTGTTCAACTGGTATCAGGACTACTGTCTGTTCCACTTTCTGTTCTACTGTCTGTTCCACTGTTATCAGGACTACTGTCTGTTCCACTGTCTGTTCCACTGTTATCATGACCACTGTCTGTTCAATTGTTATCAGGACTACTGTCTCTTCCACTGTTTGGTCCACTGTCTGTTCCACTGTTATCAGGACTATTGTCTGTTCAACTGTTATTAGGACTACTGTCTCTTCCACTGTTTGGTCCAATGTCTGTCCCACTGTTATCAGGACTATTGTCTGTTCCACTGTCTGTTCCACTTTTTTCAGGACTATTGTCTGTTCAACTGTTTTCAGGACAATTGTCATGTATTGTCATGTTGTGTCTTGTTTCTGTTCTTTCTCTTCACCCTGTCTCCCTCTGCTGGTCGTATTAGGTTACCTTTTCTTCCCCTCTTTCCCCCAGCTGTTCCTTGTCTTCTCTAACTACCTCGTTCACCCCTTTTCCCACCTGTTCCCTTTTTCCCTCTGATTAGGTCCCTATATCTCTCTCTGTTTCTGCTCCTGTCTTTGTCGGATTCTTGTTTGTGTTATTCATGCCTGAACCAGACTATCGTCATGTTTGCTGCAACCTTGTCCTGTCCTGTCGGAATCTGCCGGTCCATCTGAGCCTACGTATGTTTTGTTATTAAAGAAGCTCTGTTTACGTTAATTCGCTTTTGGGTCCTCATTCACGCACCGTAACAGAAGAATCCGACCAAGAATGGACCCAGCGACTTCGGATCCTCTCCACTCAGCCGTCGAGATCCAGGGAGCGATGCTAGGCAGACACGAGCAGGAATTGTCTGCTGCTCGACATGCCGTTGAGACCCTGGCCACCCAAGTCTCCAACCTCACAGAACAGGTTCACCATCTCCGCCTCGATCCACCGGCCACTTCCAGGGCTTTCGAATCTCCGGAGCCCAGAATCAATAACCCGCCGTGTTACTCTGGGGAGCCCACTGAATGCCGCTCGTTCCTCACCCAGTGTGATATTGTGTTTTCTCTCCAGCCCAACACTTACTCCAGAAGCACTGCTCGTATCGCCTACGTCATATCTCTCCTTACTGGACGGGCTCGTGAGTGGGGCACGGCAATCTGGGAGGCAAGGGCTGAGTGTACTAACCAGTATCAGGACTTTAAGGAGGAGATGATACGGGTTTTTGATCGATCTGTTTTTGGGGAGGAGGCTTCCAGGGCCCTGTCTTCCCTATGTCAAGGTAATCGATCCATAACAGACTACTCTATTGAGTTTCGCACTCTTGCTGCCTCCAGTGGCTGGAACGAGCCGGCTTTGCTCGCTCGTTTTCTGGAGGGTCTCCGCGCAGAGGTAAAGGATGAGATTCTCTCCCGGGAGGTTCCTTCCAGCGTGGATTCCTTGATTGAACTCGCTATTCGCATTGAGCGACGGGTTGATCTTCGTCACCGAGCTCGTGGAAAGGAGCTCGCGTTCTCCGTTGCCCCCCTCTCCGCATCACTACCATCTTCCTCTGCCGGCTCGGGTGCTGAGCCTATGCAGCTGGGAGGTATCCGCATCTCGACTAAAGAGAGGGAACGGAGAATCACCAACCGCCTCTGTCTCTATTGCGGTTCCGCTGGTCATTTTGTCACTTCATGTCCAGTAAAAGCCAGAGCTCATCAGTAAGCGGAGGGCTACTGGTGAGCGCTACTACTCCTGTCTCTCCTTCAAGATCCTGCACTACCTTGTCGGTCCATCTACGCTGGACCGGTTCGTCAGCTTCCTGCAGTGCCTTAATAGACTCTGGGGCGGAGGGCTGTTTTATGGACGAGACCTGGGCTCGGGAACATGACATTCCTCTCAGACAGTTAAGGGAGCCCACGGCCTTGTTCGCCTTGGATGGTAGTCCTCTCCCCAGGATTCAGCGTGAGACGCTACCTTTAACCCTCACTGTCTCTGGTAATCATAGCGAAACCATTTCTTTTTTAATTTTTCGTTCACCTTTTACACCTGTTGTTTTGGGCCATCCCTGGCTAGTTTGTCATAATCCTTCTATTAATTGGTCTAGTAATTCTATCCTCTCCTGGAACGTCTCTTGTCATGTGAAATGTTTAATGTCTGCTATCCCTCCTGTTTCCTCTCTCTTCTTCACAGGAGGAGCCTGGTGATTTGACAGGGGTGCCGGAGGAATATCACGATCTGCGCACGGTGTTCAGTCGGTCCAGGGCCACCTCTCTTCCTCCACACCGGTCGTATGATTGTAGTATTGATCTCCTTCCGGGAACCACTCCCCCCCGGGGTAGACTATACTCTCTGTCGGCTCCCGAACGTAAGGCTCTCGAAGATTATTTGTCTGTAGCTCTTGCCGCCGGTACCATAGTCCCCTCCTCCTCTCCCGCCGGAGCGTGTTTTTTTTTTGTTAAGAAGAAGGACGGGTCCCTGCGCCCCTGCATAGATTATCGAGGGCTGAATGACATAACAGTGAAGAATCGTTATCCGCTTCCTCTTATGTCTTCAGCCTTCGAGATCCTGCAGGGAGCCAGGTTTTTCACTAAGTTGGACCTTCGTAACGCTTACCATCTCGTGCGCATCAGGGAGGGGGACGAGTGGAAGACGGCGTTTAACACTCCGTTAGGGCACTTTGAATACCGGGTTCTTCCTTTCGGCCTCGCTAACGCTCCAGCTGTCTTTCAGGCATTAGTCAATGATGTCCTGAGAGACATGCTGAACATCTTTGTTTTCGTTTACCTTGACGATATCCTGATTTTTTCACCGTCACTCCAGATTCATGTTCAGCACGTTCGACGTGTCCTCCAGCGCCTTTTAGAGAATTGTCTTTTTGTGAAGGCTGAGAAGTGCACTTTTCATGCCTCCTCCGTCACATTTCTCGGTTCTGTTATTTCCGCTGAAGGCATTAAGATGGATCCCGCTAAGGTCCAGGCTGTCATTGATTGGCCCGTCCCTAAGTCACGCGTCGAGCTGCAGCGCTTTCTCGGCTTCGCGAACTTCTATCGTCGTTTCATCCGTAATTTCGGTCAGGTGGCAGCTCCTCTCACAGCCCTTACTTCTGTCAAGACGTGCTTTAAGTGGTCCGTTTCCGCCCAGGGAGCTTTTGATCTCCTCAAGAATCGTTTTACATCCGCTCCTATCCTTGTTACACCTGACGTCTCTAGACAGTTCGTGGTCGAGGTTGACGCGTTAGAGGTGGGCGTGGGAGCCATTCTTTCTCAGCGCTCCCTCTCTGACGACAAGGTCCACCCTTGCGCGTATTTTTCTCATCGCCTGTCGCCGTCGGAACGTAACTATGATGTGGGAAACCGCGAACTGCTCGCCATCCGCTTAGCCCTAGGCGAATGGCGACAGTGGTTGGAGGGGGCGACCGTTCCTTTTGTCGTTTGGACTGACCATAGGAACCTTGAGTACATCCGTTCTGCCAAACGACTTAATGCGCGTCAGGCGCGCTGGGCGCTGTTTTTCGCTCGTTTCGAGTTCGTGATTTCTTATCGTCCGGGCTCTAAGAACACCAAGCCTGATGCTTTATCTCGTCTCTTCAGTTCTTCAGTAGCCTCCACTGACCCCGAGGGGATTCTCCCTGAGGGGCGTGTTGTCGGGTTGACTGTCTGGGGAATTGAGAGGCAGGTAAAGCAAGCACTCACTCAAACTCCGTCGCCGCGCGCTTGTCCCAGGAACCTTCTTTTCGTTCCCGTTCCTACTCGTCTGGCCGTTCTTCAGTGGGCTCACTCTGCCAAGTTAGCCGGCCACCCTGGCGTTCGGGGTACGCTTGCTTCCATTCGCCAGCGTTTTTGGTGGCCCACCCGGGAGCATGACACGCGTCGCTTCGTGGCTGCTTGTTCGGTCTGCGCGCAGACTAAGTCCGGTAACTCCCCTCCTGCCGGCCGTCTCAGGCCGCTTCCCATTCCCTCTCGACCGTGGTCTCACATCGCCTTAGATTTTGTCACCGGACTGCCTTCGTCAGCGGGGAAGACTGTTATTCTTACGGTTGTCGACAGGTTCTCTAAGGCGGCTCATTTTATTCCCCTTGCTAAGCTTCCTTCTGCTAAAGAGACGGCACAAATCATCATCGAGAATGTTTTCAGAATTCATGGCCTTCCGTCAGACGTCGTTTCGGACAGAGGTCCGCAATTCACGTCTCAATTTTGGAGGGAGTTTTGCCGTTTGATTGGGGCTTCCGTCAGTCTCTCTTCCGGCTTTCACCCCCAGTCTAACGGTCAAGCAGAACGGGCCAATCAGACTATTGGTCGCATCTTACGCAGTCTTTCTTTTCGCAACCCTGCGTCTTGATCAGAACAGCTCCCCTGGGCAGAATACGCCCACAACTCGCTTCCTTCGTCTGCGACCGGGCTATCTCCTTTTCAGAGTAGCCTCGGGTACCAGCCTCCGCTGTTCTCATCTCAGTTCGCCGAGTCCAGCGTCCCCTCCGCTCAGGCTTTTGTCCAACGTTGCGAGCGCACCTGGAAGAGGGTCAGGTCTGCACTTTGCCGTTATAGGGCGCAGACTGTGAGGGCTGCTAATAAGCGTAGAACTAAGAGTCCTAGATATTGTCGCGGTCAGAGAGTTTGGCTCTCCACTCAGAACCTTCCCCTTAAGACCGCTTCTCGCAAGTTGACCCCGCGGTTCATTGGTCCGTTCCGTATTTCCCAGATCATTAATCCTGTCGCAGTTCGACTTCTTCTTCCGCGATATCTTCGTCGCGTCCACCCGGTCTTCCATGTCTCCTGTGTCAAGCCCGTTCTTCGCGCCCCCGCTCGTCTTCCCCCCCCCCCCATCCTTGTCGAGGGCGCACCCATCTACAGGGTCCGTAGGATTTTGGACATGCGTCCTCGGGGCCGTGGTCATCAGTACCTAGTAGATTGGGAGGGGTACGGTCCTGAGGAGAGGACTTGGGTTCCCTCTCGGGACGTGCTGGACCGTGCGCTGATCGATGATTTCCTCCGTTGCCGCCAGGTTTCCTCCTCGAGTGCGCCAGGAGGCGCTCGGTGAGTGGGGGGGTACTGTCATGTATTGTCATGTTGTGTCTTGTTTCTGTTCTTTCTCTTCACCCTGTCTCCCTCTGCTGGTCGTATTAGGTTACCTTTTCTTCCCCTCTTTCCCCCAGCTGTTCCTTGTCTTCTCTAACTACCTCGTTCACCCCTTTTCCCACCTGTTCCCTTTTTCCCTCTGATTAGGTCCCTATATCTCTCTCTGTTTCTGCTCCTGTCTTTGTCGGATTCTTGTTTGTGTTATTCATGCCTGAACCAGACTATCGTCATGTTTGCTGCAACCTTGTCCTGTCCTGTCGGAATCTGCCGGTCCATCTGAGCCTACGTATGTTTTGTTATTAAAGAAGCTCTGTTTACGTTAATTCGCTTTTGGGTCCTCATTCACGCACCGTAACAACAATTGTCTGTTCCACTGTCTTCAGGACTATTGTCTATTCTACTTTGTGTTCCACTGTTATCAGGACTACTGTCTGTTCCACTTTCTGTTCCACTGTTATCAGGACTACTGTCTGTTCCACTCTCTGTTCCAATTTTATCAGGACCACTGTCTGTTCAATTGTTATCAGGACCACTGTCTCTTCCACTGTTTGGTCCACTGTCTGTTCCACTGTTATCAGGACTATTGTCTGTTCCACTGTCTGTTCCACTGTCTGTTCCACTGTTATCAGGACCACTGTCTGTTTAATTGTTATCAGGACTACTGTCTCTTCCACTGTTTGGTCCACTGTCTGTTCCACTGTTATCAGGACAATTGTCTGTTCAACTGTTATTAGGACTACTGGCTCTTCCACTGTTTGGTCCAATGTCTGTTCCACTCTTATCAGGACTATTGTCTGTTCCACTGTCTGTTCCACTGTTTTCAGGACTATTGTCTATTCTACTGTGTGTTCCACTTTTTTCAGGACTATTGTCTGTTCCACTGTCTGTTCCACTATTATCAGGACCACCGTCTGTTCAGCTGTTATCAGGAATATTGTCTGTTCTACTGTCTCTTCCACTGTCTGTTCCACTGTTATCAGGAATATTGTCTGTTCCACTGTCTGTTCCACTGTTTTCAGGACTATTGTCTATTCTACTGTGTGTTCCACTTTTTTCAGGACTATTGTCTGTTCAACTGTTATCAGGACAATTGTCTGTTCCACTGTCTGTTCCACTGTTTTCAGGACTACTGTCTGTTCTACTGTCTATTCCACTTTTACATGACTACTGTCTGTTCCACTGTCTGTTCAACTGTTATCATGACAATTTTCTGTTCCACTGTTATCAGGACAACTGTCTGTTCTACTGTCTGTTCCACTTTTTTCAGGACTACTGTCTGTTCCACTTTCTGTTCCACTGTTATCAGGACCACTGTCTGTTCAATTGTTATCAGGAACACTGTCTCTTCCACTGTTTGGTCCACTGTCTGTTCCACTGTTATCAGGACTATTGTCTGTTCCACTGTCTGTTCCACTGTCTGTTCCACTGTTATCAGGACCACTGTCTGTTTAATTGTTATCAGGACTACTGTCTCTTCCACTGTTTGGTCCACTGTCTGTTCCACTGTTATCAGGACTATTGTCTGTTCAACTGTTATTAGGACTACTGTCTCTTCCACTGTTTGGTCCAATGTCTGTTCCACTCTTATCAGGACTATTGTCTGTTCCACTGTCTGTTCCACTGTTTTCAGGACTATTGTCTATTCTACTGTGTGTTCCACTTTTTTCAGGACTATTGTCTGTTCAACTGTTATCAGGACAATTGTCTGTTCCACTGTCTGTTCCACTGTTATCAGGACCACTGTCTGTTCAACTGTCTGTTCCACTGTTATCAGGAATATTGTCTGTTCCACTGTCTGTTCCACTATTATCAGGACCACCGTCTGTTCAACTGTTATCAGGAATATTGTCTGTTCCACTGTCTGTTCCACTGTTATCAGGAATACTGTCTCTTCCACTGTCTCTTCCACTGTCTGTTCCACTGTTATCAGGAATATTGTCTGTTCCACTGTCTGTTCCACTGTTTTCAGGACTATTGTCTATTCTACTGTGTGTTCCACTTTTTTCAGGACTATTGTCTGTTCAACTGTTATCAGGACAATTGCCTGTTCCACTGACTGTTCCACTGTTTTCAGGACTACTGTCTGTTCTACTGTCTGTTCCACTTTTACAGGACTACTGTCTGTTCCACTGTCTGTTCAACTATTATCAGGACTACTGTCTGTTCCACTGTCTGTTCCACTGTTATCAGGACCACTGTCTCTTCAACTGTCTGTTCCACTGTTATCAGGAATATTGTCTGTTCCACTGTCTGTTCCACTATTATCAGGACCACTGTCTGTTCAATTGTTATCAGGACCACTGTCTCTTCCACTGTTTGGTCCACTGTCTGTTCCACTGTTATCAGGACTATTGTCTGTTCCACTGTCTGTTCCACTGTCTGTTCCACTGTTATCAGGACCACTGTCTGTTTAATTGTTATCAGGACTACTGTCTCTTCCACTGTTTGGTCCACTGTCTGTTCCACTGTTATCAGGACCACTGTCTGTTCAATTGTTATCAGGACCACTGTCTCTTCCACTGTTTGGTCCACTGTCTGTTCCACTGTTATCAGGACTATTGTCTGTTCCACTGTCTGTTCCACTGTCTGTTCCACTGTTATCAGGACCACTGTCTGTTTAATTGTTATCAGGACTACTGTCTCTTCCACTGTTTGGTCCACTGTCTGTTCCACTGTTATCAGGACTATTGTCTGTTCAACTGTTATTAGGACTACTGTCTCTTCCACTGTTTGGTCCAATGTCTGTTCCACTGTTATCAGGACTATTGTCTGTTCCACTGTCTGTTCCACTTTTTTCAGGACTATTGTCTGTTCAACTGTTTTCAGGACAATTGTCTGTTCCACTGTCTGTTCCACTGTTTTCAGGACTATTGTCTATTCTACTTTGTGTTCCACTTTTTTCAGGATTATTGTCTGTTCAACTGTTATCAGGACTACTGTCTGTTCCACTTTTTTCAGGACTACTGTCTGTTCCACTCTCTGTTCTACTGTCTGTTCCACTTTTTCAGGACTACTGTCTGTTCCACTGTCTGTTCAACTGTTATCAGTACCACTGTCTGTTCATCTGTTATCATGACTACTGTCTGTTCTACTGTCTGTTCCACTTTTTTCAGGACTACTGTCTGTTCCACTTTCTGTTCCACTGTTATCAGGACTACTGTCTGTTCCACTCGCTGTTCCACTGTTATCAGGACCACTGTCTGTTCAATTGTTATCAGGACCACTGTCTCTTCCACCGTTTGGTCCACTGTCTGTTCCACTGTTATCAGGACTATTGTCTGTTCCACTGTCTGTTCCACTGTCTGTTCCACTGTTATCAGGACCACTGTCTGTTTAATTGTTATCAGGACCACTGTCTCTTCCACTGTTTGGTCCACTGTCTGTTCCACTGTTATCAGGACTATTGTCTGTTCAACTGTTATTAGGACTACTGTCTCTTCCACTGTTTGGTCCAATGTCTGTTCCACTCTTATCAGGACTATTGTCTGTTCCACTGTCTGTTCCACTGTTTTCAGGACTATTGTCTATTCTACTGTGCGTTCCACTTTTTTCAGGACTATTGTCTGTTCAACTGTTATCAGGACAATTGTCTGTTCCACTGTCTGTTCCACTTTTTCAGGACTACTGTCTGTTCCACTGTCTGTTCAACTGTTATCAGTACCACTGTCTGTTCAACTGTTATCATGACAATTGTCTGTTCCATTGTTATCAGGACTACTGTCTGTTCTACTGTCTGTTCCACTTTTTTCAGGACTACTGTCTGTTCCACTTTCTGTTCTACTGTCTGTTCCACTTTTTTCAGGACTACTGTCTGTTCCACTGTCTGTTCAACTGTTATCAGGACTACTGTCTGTTCTACTGTCTGTTCAACTGTTATCAGGACTACAGTCTGTTCCACTGTCTATTCAACTGTTATCAGAACTGCTGTCTGTTCAACTTTTTTCAGGACTACTGTCTGTTCCACTGTTATCAGTACCACTGTCTGTTCAACTGTTATCAGGACTATTGTCTGTTCCACTGTCTGTTCCACTGTTATCAGGACCACTGTCTGTTCCACTGTTATCAGGACCACTGTCTGTTCTACTGTTATCAGGACTATTGTCTGTTCCACTGTCTGTTCCACTGTTATAAGGACCACTGTCTGTTCTACTGTTATCAAGACTACCCTCTGTTCTACTGTCTGTTCCATTGTCTGTTCAACTGTTATTAGGACTACTGTCTGTTCAACTGTTATCAGGACTATTCTCAGTTCTACTGTCTGTTCATCTGTTATCAGGACTACTGTCTGTTCTACTGTCTGTTCAACTGTTTCAGCACTACTGGGTTTATGTGGCATCAAGTTGACCAGCCCAGCACAATACACCTGCTCTCTACTGCACACACACACACTCACATAGGCAGATCACGGACTTTCTGGGCGAGGAGTGACAGGTTAGGCAGTCAAGCATGACGGGGGGGGGGGTTGAAGAAAAGCATAGATAGGCACACTGCTCCCACGCATGCTAAAAGGCCAACTCCAACAGATCAGCACTAAAAGCGACAGAACAGCACACGCACACACACACACACACACACACACACATACACACTTACTTACTTCATGGCCAGTGTATCACTGTGCTGCTGCCCCTCCATTCTAACAAAACCACTGGATCACATAACACCTGCTCTCAGAACAGGCTGATTTTTAAAAGCACACATCCTCACACTGACAAAAACAGCTTTTGACTTTAAAGTGTCAGTAGAAACAATAAGAAAGCGGACTCCCCTCCCTGGTCCGGTAAAAAGCTGAGGGATGGGGCTGAAGAAATATAACCTCACTTGAATTCATAGACAGAGCTATGGATGCAATGCCTGACCCTCCATGATATGAAAATGACCGTTTTAACCATAGTTTTGGGACTATATAGTGTTTGTTTACATTTTCTTTGTTTACAAATGTTGGAATAAAACAACCGTACATTTTGGGTTCTGGTGGGGTACTAAGATGGGGAACTACTGTAAGCTCATGAGGCATTAATACGTTTATATTCTTCAAGAATCAATGGTTACATATCATACATTTTTAAGTCCAAAAATGTATGTAGCAACTACTGATTGCCCCTTTAATAGTGTCTGTTGTGTCTGCAAAGAGTGTCTACTCCCATCAAACCTTCATCAGCCACCAACAAACACATGCCTGGCTGATTTCTTCTTTACAGATAAACAGGAGGAGATGTGGAAGACACATGTCAACAGGTGTGTCTGATCTGATACAAAAATAGTTTTTATTCCTTGTTGGTTGAACACTAAATGCTTTTGCACAGTACATTTAATTTTGTCAGCTGAGCTCTGTGTATTGTATAAGAGTAAATCCGTTGGAGGAGTTATATTGTAAATGTGTGACTATGGCATACACTGTGTACATTTACTTTGTCTCTCTCTACCCATCTACACTTCTAGTCTAGAAGTGGGTCAGACCGAACCACCACCATCTGGATCCAAAGGCTCAGCACAGGAACCCCACGCTTCGTCTCGCAGCTCAGGAACTCCTAGCTTCGTCTCGCAGCTCAGGAACCCCACGCTTCGTCTCGCAGCACAGGAACCCCACGCTTCGTCTCGCAGCTCAGGAACCCCTAGCTTCGTCTCGCAGCACAGGAACTCCACGCTTCGTCTCGCAGCTCAGGAACCCCACGCTTCGTCTCGCAGCACAGGAACCCCACGCTTTGTCTCGCAGCTCAGGAACCCCTAGCTTCGTCTCGCAGCACAGGAACCCCACGCTTCGTCTCGCAGCTCAGGAACCCCACACTTCGTCTCGCAGCACAGGAACCCCACGCTTCGTCTCGCAGCACAGGAACCCCACGCTTCGTCTCACAGCACAGGAACCCCACGCTTCGTCTCGCAGCTCAGGAACCCCACGCTTTGTCTCGCAGCACAGGAACCCCACACTTTGTCTCGCAGCACAGGAACCCCACGCTTTGTCTTGCAGTTTAGGAACCCCACGCTTCGTCTCGCAGCTCAGGAACCCCTAGCTTCGTCTCGCAACACAGGAACCCCACGCTTCGTCTCGCAGCACAGGAACCACACGCTTCGTCTCGCAGCTCAGGAACCCCACGCTTCGTCTCGCAGCACAGGAACCCCACGCTTCGTCTCGCAGCTCAGGAACCCCTAGCTTCGTCTTTGCAAACGGTACGTTGCAGAAGTTTCCGTAGCCTGGCGTCCTTGATCAACCAAATCTAAACTATTCAGTTTCACCAAAATAACGTTTCCAGTCAACAGAGGCATATTCAGTACCTCTAGGCACAATACTTAAATGTGTCCTTCGCTATCAAATATGGGCTTAAAATGTGTTTTTATCCATGGTCTTCCATATCCCTTCTGTGGGTGTCATCTAGTCCATTCTAGACCAGTCAAGCGAAAGTATGCTACAGTGTAATCTCCCACTTCTACATGTATAAAATTGGTGACCCTGGATAAAATCTTGTTTTAAACGTTTGTTTGATAGTGAAGGACACATTCAACACATTGAATCGTAAGTATTGTGCCTAAAAATATTGTTAATGCCTCTGTTGACCGGAAACATTATTTTGCTGAAACCAAATAGTTTAGATAAGGTTGACCATACACACACACACACACACACACACACACACACACACACACACACACACACACACACACACACACACACACACACACACACACACCCTCTTGTGGAGCTGAGTACCACATTATCATGTTCCTGATGCAGTGTTCATCACATCCCCCCATTAGCAACGTGCTGTGAGTGACAGCCTGTGTGACTATGTGCTGACTCATTAACTGTGCCAAACATCTCACTGCAGGAGAGTGGAGGAGAGGACATGTGTGTGTGTCTCTGTGTGTGTGTGTGTGTTGGGGGGGGGGGGGGGGGGGGATGTCTATAGAGGGTATTCATTGCCATTTGATGTGTGGGAACAATAAAGACATCCAAGGTTATAGAGCAAGTCTTGAGCAACTACACTGAAAGAGAATACACAGAAGGGTGTGTGTGTGTGTGTGTGGTGTGTGTGTGTGTGTGTGTGTGTGTGAGAGAGAGACTAAACTGACAGAGAAAGCAGTAGACAGTTGACTCTATTGTTAGTTAGTCTGTTTTTATTGATGTTGTTGTGAGATCTGATTGGCTACGCTGGTCACATCTTCAGACCCCAAACTGGCAACCTGGCACCCACTGTAACTATGAAAATACATTCCTGAGCTACCACAACAACACACCATGGAGACGCACTCTCATAACCGCAGTTATGCACGCACACACGTACACACGCACGTCAGCTTGAACTAAGGCTGGGTGCAGGAGTAAGTCTTTTAACCAGATAGTTCTATGGAATGAGGTGGATGGGTACTTTAGCTCGCCCGCTGAACCGGGTTGGTCGAGTTTGCACCTTAGGGCGTCATGGTTTCAACATAAATGTACAGACGCTGCATAGTGCATACCCGACGCCTGGTGACCTAGGCCAGGATTCAGTCCAATCGAGCTTTGTCTGTGATGCGGCTTTTAAAGGCCGGAAGCTGATAGGCTGATGCTGAGTTGTGTGTTGACTTGTTTCTGGCCGACAGGCCCTGCACAGAGAACGCACAGCTGACCCAATGATTTCCTTTGTGAGACACGCACGCACGCACACACACACACACACACACACACACACAGATCGATGCTATATGTAACTGGATGATTGAGTCAGGCTGTGGGTTGGTTGGTGGACTGATTTAAAGGAAAGTAGAGCAGCCATCAAATCGACCAATCAGCAATGACCTCAGAGCAGATCATCAGATACAGCAAACTCCCTCTCAGATACACTGATTCAACACACACTCAACTACAAAACACACACACACTCAACTACAAAACACATACTCAACTACAAAAAACACACACACACTCAACTACAAAACACATACTCAACTACAAAACACACACTCAACTACAAAACACACACACACTCAACTACAAAACACATACTCAACTTCAAAACACACACACAACTACAAAACACACACTCAACTACAAAACACACACTCAACTACAAAACACATACTCAACTTCAAAACACACACACAACTACAAAACACACACTCAACTACAAAACACACACTCAACTACAAAACACACACAACTACAAAACACACACTCAACTACAAAACACACACTCAACTACAAAACACGCACAACTACAAAACCCACACAACTACAAAACACACACTCAACTACAAAACACACACTCAACTACAAAACACACACACAACTACAAAACACACACTCAACTACAAAACACACACAACTACAAAACACACACAACTACAAAACACACACTCAACTACAAAACACACACAACTACAAAACACACACTCAACTACAAAACACACACAACTACAAAACACACACTCAACTACAAAACACACACTCAACTACAAAACACACACAACTACAAAACACACACAACTACAAAACACACACTCAACTACAAAACACACAACTACAAAACACACACTCAACTACAAAACACACACAACTACAAAACACACACTCAACTACAAAACACACAACTACAAAACACACACTCAACTACAAAAAACACACTCAACTACAAAACACACACTCAACTACAAAACACACACTCAACTACAAAACACGCACAACTACAAAACACACACAACTACAAAACACACTCAACTACAAAACACACAGAACTACAAAACACGCACAACTACAAAACACACACTCAACTACAAAACACACACTCAACTACAAAACACACACTCAACTACAAAACACACACTCAACTACAAAACACACACAACTACAAAACACACACAACTACAAAACACACACAACTACAAAACATACACAACTACAAAACATACACAACTACAAAACACACACTCAACTACAAAACACACACTCAACTACAAAACACACTCAACTACAAAACACACACTCAACTACAAAACACACACTCAACTACAAAACACACACTCAACTACAAAACACACTCAACTACAAAACACACACAACTACAAAACACACACTCAACTACAAAACACACACTCAACTACAAAACACACTCAACTACAAAACACACACAACTACAAAACACACACTCAACTACAAAACACACAACTACAAAACACACACAACTACAAAACACACACTCAACTACAAAACACACAACTACAAAACGCACACTCAACTACAAAACACGCACAACTACAAAACACACACTCAACTACAAAACACGCACAACTACAAAACACACACTCAACTACAAAACACGCACAACTACAAAACACACACAACTACAAAACACACACTCAACTACAAAACACACACTCAACTACAAAACACACTCAACTACAAAACACACACAACTACAAAACACACACTCAACTACAAAACACACAACTACAAAACACACACAACTACAAAACACACACAACTACAAAACACATACTCAACTACAAAACACACAACTACAAAACGCACACTCAACTACAAAACACGCACAACTATAAAACACACACTCAACTACAAAACACGCACAACTACAAAACACACACAACTACAAAACACACGCACAACTACAAAACACACTCAACTACAAAACACACACAACTACAAAACACGCACAACTACAAAACACACTCAACTACAAAACACACACAACTACAAAACACGCACAACTACAAAACACACACTCAACTACAAAACACACACTCAACTACAAAACACGCACAACTACAAAACACACACAACTACAAAACACACACTCAACTACAAAACACGCACAACTACAAAACACACTCAACTACAAAACACACACAACTACAAAACACACACAACTACAAAACACACACTCAACTACAAAACACACACTCAACTACAAAACACGCACAACTACAAAACACACACAACTACAAAACACACACTCAACTACAAAACACACACTCAACTACAAAACACACACTCAACTACAAAACACACACAACTACAAAACAAACACTCAACTACAAAACACGCACAACTACAAAACACGCACAACTACAAAACACGCACAACTACAAAACACACACTCAACTACAAAACACACTCAACTACAAAACACACTCAACTACAAAACACACACTCAACTACAAAACACACACAACTACAAGACACACACTCAACTACAAAACACACACTCACCTACAAAACACACACTCAACTACAAAACACACACTCAACTACAAAACACACACAACTACAAAACACACACTCAACTACAAAACACACACAATTACAAAACACACACTCAACTACAAAACACACACAACTACAAAACACACACTCAACTACAAAACACACACAACTACAAAACACACACTCAACTACAAAACACACACTCAACTACAAAACACACACAACTACAAAACACACACAACTACAAAACACACACAACTACAAAACACACACTCAACTACAAAACACACAACTACAAAACACACACTCAACTACAAAACACACACAACTACAAAACACACACAACTACAAAACACACACTCAACTACAAAACACACAACTACAAAACACACACTCAACTACAAAACACACACTCAACTACAAAACACACACTCAACTACAAAACACACACTCAACTACAAAACACGCACAACTACAAAACACACACAACTACAAAACACACTCAACTACAAAACACACACTCAACTACAAAACACACACTCAACTACAAAACACACACTCAACTACAAAACACACAACTACAAAACACACTCAACTACAAAACACACAGAACTACAAAACACGCACAACTACAAAACACACACTCAACTACAAAACACACACTCAACTACAAAACACACACTCAACTACAAAACACGCACAACTACAAAACACACACAACTACAAAACACGCACAACTACAAAACACACACAACTACAAAACATACACAACTACAAAACACACACTCAACTACAAAACACACACTCAACTACAAAACACACACTCAACTACAAAACACACACTCAACTACAAAACACACTCAACTACAAAACACACACAAGTACAAAACACACACTCAACTACAAAACACACACTCAACTACAAAACACACTCAACTACAAAACACACACAAGTACAAAACACACACTCAACTACAAAACACACACTCAACTACAAAACACACTCAACTACAAAACACACTCAACTACAAAACACACACAACTACAAAACACACACTCAACTACAAAACACACAACTACAAAACACACACAACTACAAAACACACACTCAACTACAAAACACACAACTACAAAACGCACACTCAACTACAAAACACGCACAACTACAAAACACACACTCAACTACAAAACACGCACAACTACAAAACACACACTCAACTACAAAACACGCACAACTACAAAACACACACAACTACAAAACACACACTCAACTACAAAACACACACTCAACTACAAAACACACTCAACTACAAAACACACACAACTACAAAACACACACTCAACTACAAAACACACAACTACAAAACACACACAACTACAAAACACATACTCAACTACAAAACACACAACTACAAAACGCACACTCAACTACAAAACACGCACAACTACAAAACACACACTCAACTACAAAACACGCACAACTACAAAACACACACAACTACAAAACACACACTCAACTACAAAACACGCACAACTACAAAACACACTCAACTACAAAACACACACAACTACAAAACACGCACAACTACAAAACACACTCAACTACAAAACACACACAACTACAAAACACGCACAACTACAAAACACACACTCAACTACAAAACACACACTCAACTACAAAACACGCACAACTACAAAACACACACAACTACAAAACACACACTCAACTACAAAACACACACTCAACTACAAAACACACACTCAACTACAAAACACACACAACTACAAAACACACACTCAACTACAAAACACACACTCAACTACAAAACACACACTCAACTACAAAACACACACTCAACTACAAAACACACACAACTACAAAACACACACTCACCTACAAAACACACACTCAACTACAAAACACACACAACTACAAAACACACACTCAACTACAAAACACACACTCAACTACAAAACACACACTCAACTACAAAACACACACTCAACTACAAAACACACTCAACTACAAAACACACACAACTACAAAACACACACTCAACTACAAAACACACACTAAACTACAAAACACACTCAACTACAAAACACACTCAACTACAAAACACTCAACTACAAAACACACAACTACAAAACACACACTCAACTACAAAACACACACAACTACAAAACACACACACACAGTTCTAAAGCCTTTGGTTCTTGACTCACACCATCCTCATGCCCTTGTTCAGGATTCAAGGCACAAAGTCCCAGCTGTACCGTGTGTGTGTGGTGTCAGTCTGATGCTATACCACCCAGGCATGACCAACGCGGCTGAACAGACGGCATCATCTGTGGTCTCTCTCTCTCTTTCTCAGAGCTGAGTAGCACATTATCATGTTCCTGATGCAGTGTTCATCACATCCCCCCATTAGCAACGTATTTAGCACCATGCTGTGAGTGACAGCCTGTGTGACTATGTGCTGACTCATTAACTGTGCCAAACATCTCACTGCAGGAGAGTGCAGGAGAGGACATGTGTGTGTGTGTCTCTGTATGTGTGGGGGGGGGAGAAGGAGGGAGAGAGGGAGATGTCTATAGAGGGTATTCATTGTCATTTGATGTGTGGGAACAATAAAGACATCCAAGGTTATAGAGCAAGTCTTGAGCAACTACACTGAAAAAGAATACACAGAAGGCTGTGTGTGTGTGTGTGTGTGTGTGTGTGTGTGTGTGTGTGTGTGTGTGTGTGTGTGTGTGTGTGTGTGTGTGTGTGTGTGAGATAGAGAGAGAGAGACAGAGAGACTAAACTGACAGAGAAAGCAGTAGACAGTTGACTCTATTGTTAGTTAGTCTGTTTTTATTGATGTTGTTGTGAGATCTGATTGGCTACGCTGATCACATCTTCAGACCCCAAACTGGCAACCTGGCACCCACTGTAACTATGAAAATACATTCCTGAGCTACCACAACAACACACCATGGAGACGCACTCTCATAAACGCAGCTATACACACACACACACACACACACACACACACACACACACACACACACACACAACTCACCACTCACCACTCACCACTCACCACTCACCACTCACACTCACTGGTCAGCTTCAACTAAGGCTGGGTCCAGGAATAAGCCATTTAACCAGATAGGTCTTTGAAATTAGGTGGAAGAGAATGTGTGCCTTAGCTCGGCCACTCAACTGGGTGGGTGGAGTTTGCACTTCAGGACCCCTGGTGACCTAAGCTTGGATTTGGATTTGGCTTTTAAAGGCAATGTTACCGTGTTCGTGGAGACTGCATTCATGGAAAACTCTGCATAGCTGACAAAGTGTGTTCGGATTGAATCCCAGCCCTAAAATGAACGCATCAATTGAAGTGTTTCTCTAAGGCTGTAAGGCTGACTGGGTGAGTCAACTGAGAGCTGGGCGCTGATAGGCTGATGCTGATTGAGCTGGGAGCTGATAGGCTGATGCTGATTGAGCTGGGAGCTGATAGGCTGATGCTGATTGAGCTGGGAGCTGATAGGCTGATGCTGATTGAGCTGGGAGGTGATGCTGAGTTGGCATGTTTCTGTCCGTCAGGCCCTCCAGAGAGAATGCACAGCTGACCTAATGATTTCCACAGTGAGCTGATACACAAACACACCGGTCGATCCTATCTGTAACTGGGTGTTTGAGTCAGGCTATGGGTTTCTCTCTCTCTCATCCTCCTCTATCACTATTTAAATACCTCCTCCGTACTCCCTCCCTCCCCTCTCCTCTCATCCCTCTCTCTCTGCTGCCCAGTTCTTCTCTATACAGAGTGTTGTGTAATTATGTATCTCAAGGACAACACATAAGTTATTAATTAGCACTATTAGCAAATTACTAATAAGCACTTTCATCATCATTTGTGTCTGCCTACTGTATCCCAACTCAACCATTTCTAACAGAGAAGATTCAGTAAAACCACACTCATGGGAGGAGTAACCTTGTCTGAGACCTGAAGACACAGCGCGGGTAACACATTCCTGTTGTGAATAGATGACCTGGGTTCAAATCCAGTCGCTCACACCACAGGACACCTACAGCAGTACTTTAAAACCCTTGAAGTAACCTCTGATCTGACTGGATCTATATTCATCTGACTGACACACACATCTATCTCATGCCTTTCTGACATTTCATCCTTAGAGATGCACTGTTTTATGTTGTTGATATTTTTGAAATGTAACCTTCTAGGCAAGTCAGTTAAGAACAAATTCTTATTTACAATGACAGCCTACAGACAGACAGATTTTTACCTTGTCAGCTCGGGGATTTGATCCAGCAACCTTTTGGTTACTGGCCCAACGCTCTAACCACTAGGCTAGCTGGTGGCTAACATTCAAATAGTTTGCCTAATTTCCGTTTATGTGGCAAAACAAGCAAGCACAGTGGAGAGAATCATTGTACCATCTCAACCACTGTAAACAAAAAAAATTGCCATGACCAAAAACATAGTAATTTCAGCTGTTTGAAGCTGGTGTACAAAACCAAAAGTAAAAAACACAAAACCTAAACTTAAGAACAGGAAGAATATAAATAGCACACATAGAACAGATCTACCACTTCTTAGACTTGCTTTCAATGAGAATGACAGATCTATTCTATGCAAATTTGGTCGGTTTGCCCAGAAAGTTACATATTGCAGCTTTAATGTTTATTAACATTCCCCATGTTGACATGCAATCCCCATGGAAACCCTCAGGTACTTGCTAAAGCATTCTTCCTCCTTCTCCTTCTGCCCCCACACATCCCCCATCACTACTCTCCTTCTGCCCCCACACGTCCCCCATCATTACTCTCCTTCTGCCTCCACACGTCCCCCACACGTCCCCCATCACTACTCTCCTTCTGCCCCCACACGTCCCCCATCATTACTCTCCTTCTGCCCCCACACGTCCCCCATCATTACTCTCCTTCTGCCCCCACACGTCCCCCATCATTACTCTCCTTCTGCCCCCACACGTCCCCCATCATTACTCTCCTTCTGCCTCCACACGTCCCCCATCATTACTCTCCTTCTGCCCCCACACGTCCCCCATCACTACTCTCCTTCTGCCCCCACACATCCCCAATCACTACTCTCCTTCTGCCCCCACACGTCCCCCATCACTACTCTCCTTCTGCCTCCACACGTCCCCCACACGTCCCCCATCACTACTCTCCTTCTGCCCCCACACATCCCCCATCACTACTCTCCTTCTCCCCCCCACACGTCCCCCATCACTACTCTCCTTCTGCCTCCACACGTCCCCCACACGTCCCCCATCACTACTCTCCTTCTCCCCCCCACACGTCCACCATCACTACTCTCCTTCTCCCCCCCACACGTCCCCCATCACTACTCTCCTTCTGCCCCTACACTTTCCCAATTCCTCTCAATCTCCTTTACTCTACTGGTAACTGGAGGTGGACAGGAGTGCAAGTTGAGTTTCAATTACTGGACACACACACACACACACACACACACACACACACACACACATAAATACATAAACACGCACACACAAAGGGACCTTAACTAGACCAGCCAAATAGCAGGCTTCAGTGAATCATAACGGTTTCTTTCAATATCATCATGATTATTTATGGCTCATCATTCACTCCTCCGCTGTCTCACTTCTCTTCTCTCTCTTTCACTATATGGTTTGTAGTATGTGTCTGATGATGACCCTATCATTCACTCCTTTGCTTCCCTCTCCTCTACCATCACTACAGCCATACATTCCTCATCACTTCCTCTCCTCTACCATCACTACAGCCATACATTCCTCATCACTTCATCTCCTCTACATCACTACAGCCATACATTCCTCATCACTTCATCACTACAGCCATACATTCCTCATCACTTAATCTCCTCTACATCACTACGGCCATACATTCCTCATCACTCCATCACTACAGCCATACATTCCTCATCACTTCCTCTCCTCTACCATCACTAGTCATACATTCCTCATCACTTCATCACTACAGCCATACATTCCTCATCACGTCATCTCCTCTACATCACTACAGCCATTCATTCCTCATCACTCCATCACTACAGCCATACATTCCTCATCACTTCCTCTCCTCTACCATCACTAGTCATACATTCCTCATCACTTCATCTCCTCTACCATCACTACAGCCATACATTCCTCATTACTTCATCACTACAACCATACATTCCTCATCACTTCATCTCCTCTACATCACTACAGCCATACATTCCTCATCACTTCCTCTCCTCTACCATCACTAGTCATACATTCCTCATCACGTCATCTCCTCTACATCACTACAGCCATACATTCCTCATCACTTCATCACTACAGCCATACATTCCTCATCACTTCATCTCCTCTACATCACTACAGCCATACATTCCTCATCACTTCATCATTACAGCCATACATTCCTCATCACTTCATCTCCTCTACATCACTACAGCCATACATTCCTCATCACTTCCTCTCCTCTACCATCACTACAGCCATACATTCCCCATCACTTCATCCTTCTCTCCTCTACCATCACTAGTCATACATTCCTCATCACTTAATCTCCTGTACATCACTACAGCCATACATTCCTCATCACTTCCTCTTTCTCTCCTCTACTTTCCCACTCCTGCCGCATTTAAACTACTTAACCATCACTCGTTCTGATACCAAGAATGATGACTGCATCCAAACCATCTCTGGTCATATCAGTTATGCTCTTAATAGGTTATGTCATCAATATGAGTCAACCTAATGGGTGATGTCATCAACATCAGTCAGTCTTCTTCCCGTCAGTTCAATCCATCTGGGAGCTCAGGTTTCAGAGATAGGAGACGGTTTGTGTTCGTGATCTACGGTCACCTCCAACATTATTAGCACCCTTGATAAAGATGATCAAAGAAGACTGTATAAAATAAGTAATACAAAAACTGAGCTATAATGTATACTTAAAACATTGGAAAATTGCAAATACAATTGCTCAGAGAAAAATATTTTGTTAAACAAGTAATACATATGCACCCTCTCCTTGCAAGGATAAGGGCACTTAGCCTTTTTCTCTAACGTTTTATGAGATCGGAGAACACATTGGGAAGAAGGATGTTAGACCATTCCTCCATACAGAATCTTTCCAGATTATTGATATTCTTCGTCTGCGCTCATGGGACTGCCCTCTTCAATTCAAACCACAGGTTTTCAATTGGGTTCAACTAAGTACAGAGACTGAGATGGCCATTGAAAAATGTTGATTTTGTGGTTAATTAACTATTTATTTGTAGATTTTGTATGTGCTTGGGGTCATTGTCTTGCTGGAAGATCCACTTGTGGTCAAGCTTCAGCCTCCTGGCAGAGGCAAAAATGTTTTTGGCAAAAATGTCCTGGTACTTGGTAGAGTTCATAATGCTGTTGACCTTAACAAGTGCCACAGGACCAGTGGAAGCAAAACAGCCCCATAACATCACAGATCACCACCACGGGTATGAGGCTATTTTCTGCAAATGCATCCTTTTTGAGACTAAACCCACCAAAGCACCCAGTTCCAATCCAAGTGCCAATGCTGTTTAGCAAACTCCAGGTGTTTACATCTGTTGGTTTTCCTCAATAAAGTATTTTTTATGCCAATCGTTCCAAATAGCCTATTGGCATGGAGGTGGTGTCTAATTCTAGACTTGGATACCAAATCTGTATGTGGGGACAAGATACACATGCATTCTCTACCAGGCAAGTTTACCACCGTTCCATTGGTTTTAAACTTGTTAATTGTTGTAAGCGGCATATTTGTTTTTCAGTAGTGTTTTTGGACCAACAACAAACAACAATGTGTCTTTTCATGCATGGATTCTTTTCCTTTCTCCATGGTTATGGATGCAACTACCTATCACAGTCTCACGTCAAAATTACGCATTCAATAGTGAAGACACCACAACTATGAAACAGCACACATGGAATCATGTAGTAAGCAAAAATGTGTTAAACAAATCCAAATATATTTTAAATTTGAGATTCTTCAAAGTAGCCACTCTTATCCTCGATGACAGCTTTGCACACTCTTGACATTCTCTCAACCAGCTTCATGAGGTAGTCATCTGGAATGCATTTCAATTAATAGGTGTGCCTTGTTAAAAGTTAATTTGTGGAATTTCTGAGCCAATCAGTTGTGACAAGGTAGGGTGGTATATATATACAGAAGGATAGCCCTATTTGGTAAAATACCAAGTCCATGTTATGGCAATAACAGCTCAAATAAGCAAAGAGAAATTACAGTCCATCATGACTTTAAGACATGAAGGTCAGTCAATCCAGAAAACTTCAATAACTTTTTATTCAAGTGCAGTCGCAAAAACCATCAAGCGCTATGATGAAACTGTCTCTCATGAGGACCACCACAGGAAAGGAAGACCCAGAGTTACCTCTGCTGCAGAGGATAAATTAATAAGAAGAACTGCACGTCAGATTACAGCCAAAATAACTGCTTCACAGAGTTCAAGTAAAAGACACATCTCAACATCAACTGTTCAGAAGAGACAGCGTGAATCAGGCCTTCATGGTCGAATTGCTGCCAAGAAACCACTACTAAAGGACACCAATAATAAGAAGAAACTTGCTTGGGCCAAGAAACACGAGCAATGGACATTAGACTGGTGGAAATCTGTCCTTTGGTCTGATGACTCCAAATTTGAGATTTTTGGTTCTAACCGCTGTGAGATGCAGATTAGGTGAACGGATGATCTCTGCACGTATGGTTCCCACCATGAAGCATGGAGGCGGTGTGATGGTGCTTTGCTGGTGACACTGTCTGTGATTTATTTAGAATTCAAGGCACACGGTGTGTTCAAACTTTTGACTGATACTGTATATTTTTTGAGTATACAATATAGCTGTGTGTGCGTGCGTGTGTGTGTGTGTGTGTGTGCTTGCGTGCGTGTGTGCGTGCGTGTGTGTGTGTGTGTGTGTGTGCGTGATGAATCGTAGAGCAGGCATAACTGTGAGAATACAATTCCTCAATGATCAATAACATCTTGTTTGTATAGACCATTTAACAAATGCCTTAGTCACCAAGTGCATTACAGCTACCAAGACCTACTCCCCCTCAGAGCATGGCGAGGCAACAGTACCCACTGAAAAGGCTTATTATATGATATCCCTCTCTCCCCATCTCTCCCTTCCTCTCTGTCTCCCCATCTCTCCCTTCCTCTCTGTCTCCCCATCTCTCCCTTCCTCTCTGTCTCCCCATCTCTCCCTTCCTCTCTGTCTCCCCATCTCTCCCTTCCTCTCTGTCTCCCCTCGTCGCCGCTCAGTTGTCTCATCTTGTCTCTCCTCTCTTCCATACTCACAGGCAGACTCAAGTTTCTAAAACTCCCAACAGCTATGTTCCAATCAGACCTTCTGTGTTCCAAAGGCCAGATGAGTTGATATCTGGTGCGTAGCAACGAAGAGCAGGCGGGATAGTTCCAGCAGGATGGATTGATTTATAGTCATGGCGGGCTTTTCCACCAAACCATTTTTGAGGTGATGGATGTTGAGAAGTAGAAAAATCACACAATAACAGTCATATCCCCACAGTTTAGATGGAATCTGAGTTCTATAGAATCATTTCAGTTTTGATTTGTTCAGAGCGTTAGTGTAGATGCCACGTTGTTCTTTGACACTGCAGAACATTGTGGAAAAACTGAATTTAAATGTATTAGGTGTATGTAAACTTCTGACTTCAACTGTATTTATTCACCTTATTCGCAATGAAGCCCCTAAATAAGATCTGGTGTAACCAATTACCTTCAGATGTCACATAATTAGTTAAATAAAGTCCACCTGTGTGCAATCTAAGTGTCACATGATCTGTCACATGATCTCAGTATATACAGTTGAAGTCGTAACTTTACATACACCTTAGCCAAATACGTTTAAGCTCAGTTTTTCACAATTCATGACATTTAATCCAAGTAAAAATTCTGTGTCTTAGGTCAATTAGGATCACCACTTTATTTTAAGAATGTGAAATGTCAAAATAATATTAGAGAGAATGATTTATTTCAGCTTTTATTTATTTCATCACATTCCCAGTGGGTCAGAAGTTTACATTCACTCAATTAGTATTTGGTAGCATTGCCTTTAAATTGTTTAACTTGGGTCAAACGTTTTGGCTAGCCTTCCACAAGCTATCCACAATAAGTTGGGTGAATTTTGGCCCATTCCTCCTGACAGAGCTGGTGTAACGGAGTCAGGTTTGTAGGCCTCCTATGCTCGCACATGCTTTTTCAGTTCTGCCCACAATGTTTCTATGGGATTGAGGTCAGGGCTTTGTGATGGCCACTCCAATACCTTGACTTTGTTGTCCTTAAGCCATTTTGCCACTTTGGAATTATGCTTGGGGTCATTGTCCATTTGGAAGACCAATTTGCGACCAAGCTTTAACTTCTTGACTGATGTCTTGAGATGTTGCTTCAATATAGCCACATAATTTTCCCTCCCTCATGATGCCATCTATTTTGTGAAGTGCACCAGTCCCTCCTGCAACAAAGCACCCCCACAACATAATGCTGCCACCCCCGTGCTTCACGGTTGGGATGGTGTTCTTCGGCTTGCAAGCCTCCCCCTTTCTCCTCCAAACATAACGATGGTCATTATGGCCAAACAGATCTATTTTTGTTTTATCAGACCAGAGGACATTTCTCCAAAAAGTACAATCTTTGTCCCCATGTGCAGTTGCAAACCGTAGTCTGGCATTTTTATGGTGGTTTTGGAGCAGTGGCTTCTTCCTTACTGAGCGGTGTTTCAGGTTATGTCGATATAGGACTTTTGTACCTGTTTCCTCCAGCATCTTCACAAGGTCCTTTGCTGTTGTTTTTGGATTGATTTGCACTTTTCGCACCAAAGTACGTTCATCTCTAGGAGACAGAACGCGTCTCCTTCCTGAGCGGTATGATGGTGTTTATACTTGCGTACTATTGTTTGTACAGATGAATATGGTACCTTCAGACATTTGGAAATTGCTCCCAAGGATGAAACAGACTTCTGGAGGTCTACCATTTTTTTCTGAGGTCTTGGGTGATTTCTTTGGATTTTCCCATGATGTCAAGCAAAGAGACACTGAGTTTGAAGGTAGGCCTTGAAATACATCCACAGGTACAATTCAAACTCAAATTATGTCAATTAGCCTATCAGAAGCTTCTAAAGCCTTGACATAATTTTCTGGAATTTTCCAAGCTGTTTAAAGGCACAGTCAACTTAGTGTATGTAAACTTCTGACCCACTGGAATTGTGATACAGTGAATTATTATTCAAAATAATCTGTCTGTAAGCAATTGTTGGAAATATTACTTGTGTCGTGCACAAAGTAGATGTCCTAACTGACTTGCCAAAATTCTAGTTTGATGACAAGAAATGTGTGGAGTGGTTGAAAAACAAGTTTTAATGACTCCAACCTAAGTGTATGTAAACATCAGACTTCAACTGTATACACCTGTTCTGAAAGCCCCAGAGTCTGCAACACCACTAAGCAAGGGGCACCACCAAGCAAGTGGGACCATGAAGACCAAGGATCTCTACAAACAGGGCAGGGACAAAAGTACAAATCAGGGTTGGTTTATAAAAAAAATATCATTAAAAAAATATCATTAAATCCATTATTAAAAAATGGTAAGAATATGTCACCACAACAAACCTGCCAAGAGAGGACCAAAACTCACAGACCAGTCAAGGAGGGCATTAATCAGAGAGGCAACAAAGAGACCAAAGATAACCCTGAAGGAGCTGCAAAGCTCCACAGCGGAGATTGGAGTATCTGTCCATGGGACCACTTTAAGCCGTACACTCCACAGAGCTGGGCTTTACGGAAGAGTGGCCAGAAAAAGAGTCATTGCTTAAAGAGAAAAATAAGCAAACATGTTTGGTGTTCGCCAAAAGGCATGTGGGAACCTCCCCAAACATATGGAAGAAGGGGTATTCTGGTCAGATGAGACTAAAATGTAGCTTTTTGGCCATTTGGCTATGCCGGATTAAGTGATATGACATGATATTCTATAAAATCGTTTCCCCGTAATTAATATTACCTGATTGAGCTAATCATGTAAATGTAATTAACTAGAGAGTCGGGCACCACAAAATAATAGTTATAGAGCTGTTATCTTCTGAATAAACTCTTAAAGACCTAGTAATATTTTACATCGTCACCTTAATTCAGTCTCATCTGAAAGTTGTAAATTCTTGGTTATCTATTTCATTCCTATATGTTCATCAACCAATTAAATTAACACTCTGTCCATTTCTAAGAATTTGTAAGATACTTATTTGCATAAAATGGACAGAGACCAAGTCTCAAAATCAATCAATAGCGTTTATTCTCGAGAGTACTGCCCATAGTACAATATACATCAGGTTATACACTAAAAATGACATCATAGGTTTTAAAATGTCCTTCCTCCACTCTGATACAATGGCAGTATAGTTCACAAGCCTTCCCACATTGTCTACCACCTGTTAAATAATATATTATTAGCCCAAGGTCTATCCCCTCCCCGGGTAGAGACAGGATGTCCTGTAAGGAACACAATATTGCAGCCGGTCTGACGATGACTCCATTCGTTTCTAACAAGGAACAGACAGTCCTAATTCTGGATGAAAACTACACACATTACATTCAGTATTATGATTATAATAAGATTCATACATCCATACAGTAACATAGTAGTATTCTGTTTAGTCATAGTTCTGATTTCAATGTATACATAATTTAGTCATTATTCATAAAAATCCCTTAACATTTACTAAATACCTAACTAATCACACAGAATTACATATACAAAGAATGAATCATACCTTGATTACCAATTACGTCATAAAGGAAAACGTCCCTAGCGGACGGAGCAGATATGACAGCTGGTTACACAAAAGAAAAGGGGCTGGGTTTGAGTGAAAGAGCGGGAAGACTGAGGGACAAAGGGAGAAGCTGTGCTATCGTAAATACAGTATCTTATGCAGTCTAAATTACCGCCCATTTGGAAAAGGAAAATGCAATAAATATTTACTCTGAGCTGTGCTTCGGTAGGTTGGTGGTAGATGGAAGGCCGTGTTGCCAAACCGAGTCCTTTGTCCTTTGAAGAATGTCTCTGGTGGTCAATTGGATACGTTGTAGTAACGTCATTGTTTGGTAGACAGAATACTCTGTCTGTTCTTTCCTAGCCCACGTTTGCAGCTGCTGTTGCTAACTCAATGGCTAGGAGGTATCACCTCTGTAGTGAATAAGAGTTCAATGTTCATACCATTCGCAACCAAAGCTCACGCTGAGGTTGGCTTAGTTCTGTAGTTGACATGTTAGTCCTTTTAACGCAGAGGCCCCAGACCTCACGTACTTGGAACAGAAGGTTACATTTTCATCAAGGCTTTATATAGGAAGGGAGAGCGCTAACCTTATGAAAACCCAAATCTCTAATTTGGAAGCTAAAATTACATTTAATCTCTTCACCAATAATTTTATATTCAAACATTTAAATTGAACAACAATTCCATGTGAATCCGATAACTCTGATGTGTAGACTTTCCACTGTAGAGTTTATGTCCTCCTATCATTGAGGAGAATGTCTCAGATGACAACCGAACTGACATCAACCGAACTGTTCATTAAGTACCACCGCATATGTTCAGTTGGTCGGATTACCAGAATATAGTTAATTTCCCCCCACCTTCTGATGTACCCAGAATCTCTATGTTAACCAAGGGGTTTTTAAATTTCACATCAGTAGGGTAGAGAGAGAGGAAAAAGGGGGGAAGAGGTATTTATGACTGTCATAAATCTACCCCCAGGCCAACGTCATGACACCATCAAGGAAAACACTAAGACTGGCGCAAACCCAACAACTCTCATCACCCCGAGGACACCATCCCCACAGTGAAGGATGGTGTTGGCAGCATCATGCTATGGGGATATTTTTTCATCGGCAGGGACTGGGAAACTGGTCAGAATTGAAGGAATGATGGATGGCACTAAATACAGGGAAATTCTTGAGGGAAGCCTGTTTCAGCCTTCCAGAGATTTGAGACTGGGATGGGGGTTCACCTCCCAGCAGGACAATGACGCTAAGCATACTGCTCAAGCAACACTTGAGTGGTTTAAGGCAAAACTTTTAAATGTCTTGGAATGGCCTAGTCAAAGCCTAGAACTCAATCCAATTGAGAATATGTGATATGACTTAAAGATTGCTGTACCCCAGCTGAACTCATCCAACTTGAAGGTGCTGGAGCAGTTTTGCCTTGAAGAATGGGCAAAAATCCCATTAGCTAGATGTGCCAAGCTTATAGAGACATACCCCAAGAGACTTGCAGCTGTAATTGCTGCAAAAGGTGGCTCTACAAAGTATTGAATTGGGGGGGTGAATAGTTATGTATGTTCAAGTTTTTTTTTTGTTGTCTTATTGCTTGTTTGTTTCACGATAAAAAATATTTTGCATCTTCAAAGTCGTAGGCATGTTGTGTAAATCAAATGATACAACCTTCCCCCAAAATCAATTTTAATTCCAGGTTGAAAGGCAACAAAATAGGAAAAATGTAAATGAGGGTGGATCGCAAGCCACTGCATTTAACATTATGCCAGACAGACGTCGCTACCGGCATCACTCTGAGTATTGCTTCTACCTTCTCTTATCATCACACACGAACACGCACACATTCTCTGGAACGGGACCAGGCAGGCTCTTCAATGGAACTCTGTAATGAAGGGTAGACAGACGAGGGGTCTGTTCAGATAATGGTGATGAGGGATGAAGCAAAGAGAAGATGAAATATTAGCTGTATAAAAAGCTGGGCTGGAAACTATCCTGATCGTGCCAATCAACTGGAACCTCAAACTCAACTCACAGCCATTGGCCCTAAGGTGACAGTTAGTATTAAACTGGGCCCAGCTAGAATGGGCTTACTGCACCTTATACTGTGCATAAATGTGATTCTAACCACTGACCCCTAACTTTAACGGCTAAAATAGCTTAGGGTAGTTATTTCCCATTCTGGTCCTTTTTAACATCTAGACAAGCCACAGCATCAAATCAAGTCAAATGCTTACTTACAAGCCCTTAACCAACAATGCAGTTTTAAGAAAATAGAGCTAAGAAAATATTTAGTAAATAAACTAAAGTTACTAGTTTTAATGCCATGCCATGGAGAGGAGAGTGTGAATCCTAGGACGTGTAATCCACACGGTCAGATATGGAGCAGTGGGACCAGTAATGTCACTGTTGTTATCCTGATACAAACTTCTGTTCTGTCATCATCCCGACCCTAGTAGAGGCTGGGCTAAAGCTGTGGAAACATCAATGCACAGACACTTAGTCAGGACAACAACAGCAGCAAGGAAAAAACAGGGGAAGAGACAGCCCAACACAAAACTCCTGCCAGTTCAATCACACGGCGCACGGATTGGGCTGGGTTCAGAGCAGCTCAGCCACACAGTTAAGCTGCAGTTAATTGCTTCTATTGTGGAATAGTGTCAGCAGCATCCCTACAACCACAAAGTCAGCCAGAACTGATCATCCTGGACACACACACACACACACACACACACACACACACACTGTTGTCAATGGTATACTATGGTGAAGGGAGGGCCTCTGGCGAATGAGAGAAAATGGTGAGGAAAAATAAGAGTTGATCTGATGAGAAGAGAAAGACGAATTATGGATGAGTGAGTTTTACAGAGAAGAGAGCAGACAACCTGCCACGGAGAGGAGGGGGAGGAGAGCGGAGAGGAGAGAGAAGAGGGGAGAGGAGAGGAGAGAGGGTAGATGGGAGAGGAGAGAGAAGAGGGGAGAGGAGAGAGGGAAGAGGGGAGAGGAGAGAGAAGAGAGGGAAGAGGGGAGAGGAGGGAGAAGAGGGGAGAGGAGAGAGAAGAGGGGAGGAGGGAGAGGAGAGAGGAGAGAGGAGAGAGGAGAGAGGAGAGAGAAGAGTGGAGAGGAGAGAGGAGAGAGGGAAGAGGGGAGAGGAGAGAGAAGAGGGGAGAGGAGAGAGAAGAGGGGAGAGGAGAGAGGAGAGAGGGAAGAGGGGAGAGGAGAGAGGAGAGAGAAGAAGAGAGAGGCCAGTATGACAGAGGGGAGAGGGAAGTATGAAAGAGGGGAGTATGAGAGAGGAGTGAGGGGAGAGGGGAGTATGAGAGAGAAGAGGGGTGAGGAGAGAAGAGGGGAGAGGAGAGAGAAGAGGGGAGTATGAGAGAGGGGAGATGGGAGTATGAGAGAGGAGAGAGGGGATGAGAGGGGGAAGAGAGAGGGGAGAGGAGTATGAGAGGGAGGAGATGGTAGTATGAGAGAGGGGAGAGGGTAGTATGAGAGAGGGGAGAGGGTAGTATGAGAGAGGAGAGGAGAGGAGAGGAGAGGAGAGGAGAGGAGAGGAGAGGAGAGGAGAGGAGAGGAGAGGAGAGGAGAGCGGGGAAAGGAGTACGAGAGAGGGGAAAGGAGTACGAGAGAGGGGAAAGGGGAGTATGAGAGAGGGGAGAGGGTAGTATGAGAGAGGGGAGAGGGTAGTATGAGAGAGGGGAGTATGAGAGAGGAGAGTATGAGAGAGGGGAGGAGAGAGGGGAGAGGGGTATGAGAGAGGGGAGATTGGAGTATGAGAGAGGGGAGAGGGTAGTATGGGAGAGGAGAGGGGGAGGAGAGGAAAGGGGAGTATGAGAGGGGGGAAAGGGGGGAAAGGGGAGTATGAGAGGGGGGAGAGGGTAGTATGAGAGAGGGGAGAGGGGAGTATGAGAGGGGGGAAAGGGGGGAAAGGCGAGTATGAAAGCGGGGAGAGGGGAGTAAGAGAGGGGAGACGAGAGAGGGGAGAGGAGAGAGGGGCGTATGAGAGATGGGAGATGAGAGAGGCGCGTATGAGAGAGAAGGGAAAAAAGGGGGAGAAAAGGAGGGGAGAGGGGAGGAGGTGATAATAGAGCGGAGGCAAAGAGGACAGAAACTGTGGGAGCGAATGTAATGCCAGGAGAAGAGTAGAAAGAGAAGAAGAGAGAAATAGATGAAAGAAGTGCTGGCTAGAGAATAACGTGCCAGCTTCCATCTAATGTCCTCCCTACCCTGTAGAGTCCAGCGGTCACAGAGAGGCCAGACCTCTGTGTCCCAGCCCGTTACAGACACGGTCAACCGGCATAACAAGGTCTAATAACAACACACAATATACTTCCGATAAAATATCTGTACGTGTACGAGGACAGAGCTAATTTCTCAGAAACAGCGTGCACACACACAGACACACACACACACAGCAGCGTGGGCATCAATCAGTGTGTGTGGTGATACAATGAACGTATTAGAGCCAGTTTCATGGCAGCCAGGTCAGTGGGTGTCTGTGATGACTAGAAGACATATCAGCTATAGGCTACAGAACACAGAGCCTATCAGCAAATGAAGAGGAATACCTAACAGCCCCTCTGAAGACAAAACACATAATAATGTATTACTGTAGCCCATGAACTGAGAGAGAAATAAATAGTGAGTGAGAGCGAGAGAGAGAGAGAGAGAGAGAGAGAGAGAGAGAGCACAAGAGAGAGAAACGGTCCTATATTTCTCTCTGACAATCAGTTAGCAGGATTGTGGAGTGTCATAGAAAGCCTGACACACACACACACACACACACACACACTTTGTGGAGGTGCAGATCATGTTGCTGCAACCCCACAAATCAGTACATGTTTTATAAGATTTGTCACACACAACGCAAGCGCATTAGACATTTTTTTTCTGACAAACAACAATTGGATAGGCTAATTGTCGTGTGTGTTGTGTTATTTGTGCCTGTCTCTCTCCCACGCGTCACGATTTACTGTAGGCTATTCCACAGCCTGTAACAACAAGCTCTATCATCAGGACCAGAACAACAGTAACCTAGGTCTAGCTCCTAGACCATATTGTCTAGCTCCTCTAGCCTAACGGTCTAAGCACATGATATGGCCAATGTCATATAAAGTGCTAAAACAGGAATTATACTAGTATACCAGCCCTAAAATTAAGATTCGTATCATGCTTAGAATTGGAAAACGAGAATAGTCTTATTTATGTAGCCTACGCTATTTAGCCTTCACCAGCAGAATAGACAAACAGACAAACCAAAGTTGTGATAGTCATTCATGCTGGATAGGAGCCAGGGGGTAACCTCATACATTCAACTCAGCCCAATGTGTTAGGCGCTTAGGGCAAAAACGCGCGCGCACACACCAGTCAGAAAGTTAAACTCAGCATCGTTACCTTGTGTTTCTGCCGCGACGCCGGTCCAAATCATACCGATACAGAGACAGAGCAGTGCTGGCAGGGCACCGATTCGGTAACGGCATGGTGGCATGGCTCCACACAGCCAGGCAGAGCCGGTCGGTCCAGAGAGAACTGCTAACGGGAGATGCACGAGGAGAATAGTTGGGTGGTGGTCGACGTTCGATCTGCACCGCGACAGTTGTGCTCGCGCAGCAGGGATCTTATAGATGTGACGCGCTGCTTGTTTTTCTCCTCAAGGCGCACTGTGAGGGTCAGTGTGGTGGGTTTCTCTGCGGTCCGTATGTCATGCCTCTCTCGCCCGAACCCCGCAATCTGCTGGGTCTCTTCTTCCTCTTCTGCCCTGATCTCTCTCTCCCCCCTCTCAGTACCAATCTGCATGCCTCTCTCTCTTTCTCAAACACACACGCACACACCCACATACCTGACATTAAAGGCCTGTAATGACAGATCAATAGTCCATAGTCTACATTTAAAGATATCTCCTGGCTTCAAATTCCAAACAGAAGTAAAGCTATATTCAGTGCAAATGTTTATTTATTGTCTTTTCATTAGAGAGGATAAATGACAAAAGAATGCAATCGAGTTAATAGTAGGATTTGCTGTGATTAATCCCAATTAATTGCAAATTCATAATTTGCTCAGATTGAGCTTTCATTTCAAACTGCAATATGTAACTTTTTGGGCCACGACCAAATTCTCATAGAAATGTGAGTAATAGAGTTATCATTCTAATTGAAAGCAGGTCTAATAAGCGGCAGATCTGTTCTATGTGCAAAATTTCTATGCTTCCCGTTCTTAAATGAACTTTTAGCATCTTTACTTTGGGTTTTGTACACCAGCTTCAAACAGCTGAAAATACGATGATGATGCGTATGATTCCCTACGCTATACTTGCTTGTTTTGCACATAAACTGAAATTAGGCAAACTATTACAATTTTTGCAACCAAGAAATGGCAGAGCGATTTCTGCTCAGTGCACCTTTAAGATTTGCATACAAAAAGCATTACAATAATATTGATTTATTGATTTTGTCCAAAGTAAGGGTAAGCAAAATCTGGTAAATTGATAAGGCACACTTTCTTTAACCTCGATGTCAACTTGTTTTGCCCTCACATTGTTGTTTTTAGCTGTATAGAGTATGTATTTTCAATGTTGGCAGTATATTTTGAACGCTTTCAAACAATGCGATTAATCACGCACAAAAAAAAAATGTGCACTAAAATTACAAAAAGTTGACTCAAGTTAAAAGTAGGGACTTTTCATCCATCACAGGGGTTGAATCTATCAACAGCCCATGTTAGTGCCTGCCTTTGTCAATAATTAGGAATTAAAACTGCTGCCGGAGATCGCTGATTGTGGTTACACATTGTGTGTGTGTGTGTGTGTGTGTGTGTGTGCAACAGTCCTCGACCCCTCTGCATTCACGCAGCAGATGCCCGTATCCATGGCAATGCCCTGTTGTACATCTGAAATGAAACATGAGCAAAGGAATACAGAAAAGGAGGGGAAGAAAGAAAGTATCTCCATATTACACTGTTTAAAAGAATAGAGGGAGAACTAGACAGAAAGCGTTTGGGGTTTAGCTAGATAGGTGTTGGTTTATATAGAGAGATATAGAACGTGTTGGAGTTTAGATAGATGGAAAGTGTTGGGGTTTAGATAGATGGAAAGTGTTGGGGTTTAGATAGATTAAAAAAAATATATATATTTAACTTTATTTAACTAGACAAGTCAGTTAAGAACAAATTCTTATTTTCAATGACGTCCTTTGTACCTTGTCAGCCCGGGGTTTGAATTTGCAACCTTCTGGTTACTAGGCCAACGCTCTAACCACAAGGCTACCCTGCCGCCCCATATAGATAGATAGATAGATAGATAGATAGATAGATAGATAGATAGATAGATAGATAGATAGATAGATAGATAGATAGATAGATAGATAGATAGATAGATAGATAGATAGATAGATAGATAGATAGATAGATAGATAGATAGAAATGTTGGAGTTTAGATGGATTTATATATAGAAAGTGTTGGAGTTTAGATAGAAGGATATAAAGATAGATAGATAGAACGTGTTGGAGTTTAGATATATAGAAGTTTTGGAGTTTAGATAGATAGACATTGTTGAGGTTTAGATACACAGATAGATAGACATTGTTGGGGTTTAGATAAATATAAAGTTTTGGAGTTTAGATAGATAGAAAGTGTTGGTGTTTAGATTGATAGACAGTGTTGTGGTTTAGAATGATAGAAAGTGTTGAGGTTTAGATGGATAGATGGATAGAAAGTGTTGTGGTTTATTATTGAGTTACACAACTAGATGCCTCATTAAGGACAACAAAAGCTGTCCCTCTCCGTCTGTCCTCTCCTAGTCCCCTATCACAACAATCGTCACACGCAGTGTGTGTGTGTGTCTGTGTGTTTGTGTGTGCGTGTGTGTGTGATAGACAGAGAGAGAGTCAGTTGAGGTCTGAGGAGCTGTCTGAGCTTGAAAGAGGATTGTGCTCTGTAGTGTTCACCACTGCATGCGTACACACGCACTCACACACACACACACACACACACACACACACACACACTCACACAAACACTAAGGAAGCAACAGAGTGGGAAGGGAAGGACAGGAATCTATAAACTCTGGATGAAGAGGAGCTTTGTGGCAGTCCCCCCCATTCTTCGCTCTCTCTTTCTCACGCACGCACACGCACACACACACACACACACACACACACACACACGATACCCAGCACATGTCCTACACAGTGACAGGGCTGCAAGATTTACATATTAATCGTAACACCGAGACATCCTCCTCTCCTCTCTTCCCCACCTAGACCCAATTACCATTCTCCCACTTCTCCCTGAAGTGTGCACTTGTTGACTCCTCCTCACTCCTCCTAAAAGCATTGGATCAGTCTGTAAGACACATGGTAGATGCTCAGTCTGCACACCAATACAGTGCACACTTCAGGGAGAGATATAGGGGGGATTAGAAATGGATCCAGTTTTACCATACTTTTACCCTGAGAATATTATGGATCAAAACGAAGAGAGAGAGAGAGAGAAAGAGAGAGATTCAAACATTATCCGGTAATGACATATAGGTACTGTCCTATGGGTCCATACTTGCGAAAATGTTCTGTCTCAAAATGCAGATTAGCCAATTAAAATCATTGACATAGTTGCATGTGATGAAACGCTACAGGTTAGCTATTCCCATTACATAACCTGGCACATTTAGCCCTATGCTAACATGACCAGGAAGTAGTGATCATGTCAGGTAACAAATTTTGCATCAGCCAATTACAAATGTTGACATAGTTGGATGTGTTCAAACGCTTTTCCATGAGAGCATACATAACAGATGTCAAACGGCACCATCTGTTAATCAAAGTTAATAAAATACATGCAAAATGTTAACTGGACTAATATCTCACAGTGTTGGTGTTTGCGAAGGGAAGTGCAGGCAACAGATGGAAAATGAAGGTTAAGAATAGTCTACATATGAGGAGCAGCATCTTTCTTCAGCCTCGTAGACAAGTACACTGCCAATAATCAAGTTGATTAGGCTATATTGCATAGACGTGTAGGCTACACTTAGATGTACAACAACTAATTTCACCATGTCATTGGATTTAGGTTAAAAGACTAAATGCCGGCCTCCCGGGTGGCGCAGTGGTTAAGGGAGCTATACTGCAGCCACCAGAGACCCTGGGTTTGCGCCCAGGCTCTGTCGTAACCGGCCGCGACCGGGAGGTCTGTGGGGCTACGCACAATTGGCCTAGTGTCGCCTGGGTTAGGGAGGGGTTGGCCGGTAGGGATATCCTTGTCTCATCGCTCACCAGCAACTCCTGCTAACCGAGGTTGCCAGGTGCACAGTGTTTCCTCTGACACATTGGTGCTTCCGGGTTGGATGCGCGCTGTGTTAAGAAGCAGTGCGGCTTGGTTGGGTTGTGTATCAGAGGACGCATGACTTTCAACCTTCATCTCTCCCGAGCCCATACGGGAGACAAGATAGTAGCTACTAAACAATTGGATACCACGAAAATGGGGTAAAAATTAAAAAAGACTAAATGCCCTGATGTTGATGACTTTTGGCAAATCGAATCCGTTTCCAACATTGATTCAACGTCATCACATAGATGTTTTTGGTTGAAAAAAAGTAAACCTTGAATTTGAAGGTTTAAAATATCCCTCTGGTGACCAAGTTGACCTATTAAAAAAAATGCATTGGTTAGTGGATATAAAGTCGAAAGATAGGTCACTTTTTTCACATGTTGTTAAGTTACAGCCTTATTCTAAAATGAATTAAATAAAACATTTTCCTCATCAATCTACACACAATACCCCATAATGATGAAGTGAAAACAGGTTTTTTGACATTTTTGCATATGTATTAAAAATAAAAACCAGGAATACCTTATTTACATAATTATTCAGAATCATGAGACTTGAAATTGAGCTCAGGTGCATCCTGTTTCCATTGATCATCCTTGAGATGTTTCTACAGCTGTGGTAAATTCGATTGATTGGACATGATTTGGAAAGGCACACAACTGTCTATATAAGGTTGACAATGCATGTCAGAGCAAAAACCAAACCTTGAGGTTGAAGGAATTGTCCGTAGAGCTCCAAGACAGGATTGTGTCGAGGCACAGATCTGGGGAAGGATACCAACAAATGTCTACAGCACTGAAGGTCCCCAAGAACACAGTGGCCTCCATCATTCTTAAATGGAAGACGTTTGGAACCACCAAGACTCTTCCTAGAGCTGGCTGCCT